>NC_138297.1:46572500-46595000 GCF_965601325.2 Salmo salar
GGGCACGAGGGGTGGTTGGCCGAGCCAAGGAGAGAGCCAGAGCCCGCCTGGGAGTCGATGGAGCAGTGTGAGGAGGGTTATCGGAGAATGACTTTGGCGAGGATTATGCTGCAGTGCTGAAGAGCATGACACCAGTCCGTTGCCATCTGTGCCAGCTCCCCGCACTCGCCTTGAAGAGCCAGAGACCGTCAGGGAGGCGATGGAGAAGTTGGGAGAGAGAGAGAGGAGAGAAATGTTATGTAGGTGTGTTCTGCACGGCATTCGACCTGAAGAGTCTGTCAGTAGTCTGGTGAGTCCTGTGCCAGCTCCCCGCACCCTTCCTGAAGTGCGTGTCAACAGTCCGGTGCCACCTGTGCCGGCTCCACGCACCAGGCCTCCAGTGCGCCTACCCAGCCCTGTACGTCCTGTGCAGGCTCCACGCACTAGGCCTCCAGTGCGCCTCTACAGCCCGGAACCTCCAGCGACGGTTCACAGTCCAGAGCTTCCAGCGACGGTTCACAGTCCAGAGCTTCCAGCGACTGTTCACAGTCCAGAGCTTCCAGCGACGGTTCACAGTCCGGAGCTTCCACCGACGGTTCACGGTCCGGAGCTTCCAGCGAAGGTTCACAGTCCGGAGCTTCCAGTGACGGTTCACAGTCCGGAGCTTCCAGCGACGGTTCACAGTCCGGAGCTTCCAGCGACGGTCAACGGCCCGGAGCCTCCAGCGACGGTCAACGGCCCGGAGCCTCCAGCGACGGTCAACGGCCCGGAGCCTCCAGCGACGGTCAACGGCCCGGAGCCTCCAGCGACGGTGTCCAGTCCCGCTCCATGGCAGGAGCCTACCTCTGCGCCGGTGCCTATTCTAGACACGACGTCCAGTCCCGCTCCAAGGCCAGAGCCTTCCTCTGCGCCGGGGACCCAGTACAAGCACGGCGTCCAGTCCCGCTCCATGGTCGGAGCCTTCCTCTGCGCCGGTGCCCAGTCCAGCCATGGTATCCAGTCCCGCTCCACGGACTAACCACTTATCCTGAATGTAACCCCTAATCCTGAATTTAACCCCTAATCCTGAATGTAACTCCTAATACTGAATTTAACCGCTGTACTGGTACCCCCTGTATATAGCCTCACTATTGTTATTTTACTGCTGCTGTTAAATTATTTGTTACTTTTATTTTCTATTTTTCTGCTTATCTATTATTACTTAAACCTCTTAAGGATCTGTACAGATCGGTGTCCCACACATGGGACAGTTTAGCTAACGTAGGCTAATGCGATTAGCATGAGGTTTAGGACGGTAAGTTGGTGGTTGGAGACATCCCTCTAGTGGTGTGGGGGCTGTGCTTTTGGCAAAGTGGGTGGGGTTATATCCTGCCTGTTTGGCCCTGTCCGGGGGTATCATCGGATGGGGCCACAGTGTCTTCTGATCCCTCCTGTCTCAGCCTCCAGTATTTATGCTGCAGTAGTTTATGTGTCGGGGGGCTAGGGTCAGTCTGTTACATCTGGAGTATTTCTCTTGTCTTATCCGGTGTCCTGTGTGTATTTAAATATGCTCTCTCTAATTCTCTCTTTCTCTCTTTCTGTCTTTCTCTCGGAGGACCTGAGCCCTAGGACCATGCCTCAGGACTACCTGGTATGATGACTCCTTGCTGTCCCCAGTCCACCTGGCCGTGCTGCTGCTCCAGTTTCAACTGTTCTGCCTGCGGCTATGGAACCCTGACCTGTTCACCGGACGTGCTTGTTGCACCCTCGACAACTACTATGATTATTATTATTTGACCATGCTGGTCATTTATGAACATTTTAACATTTTAACATTTTGACCATGTTCTGTTTTAATATCCACCCTGCACAGCCAGAAGAGGACTGGCCACCCCTCATAGCCTGGTTCCTCTCTAGGTTTCTTCCTAGGTTTTTGGCCTTTCTAGGGAGTTTTTCCTAGGGAGTTTTTCCTAGCCACCGTGCTTCTTTCACATGCTTTGCTTGCTGTTTGGGGTTTTAGGCTGGGTTTCTGTACAGCACTTTGAGAATATCAGCTGATGTACGAAGGGCTATATAAAAATAAATTTGATTTGAAATTTGATGAGGTTGTATCTGACGAGAAAATTTCCAAGGACATAGACAGATCTGATATTGGCAGAAAGCTTACATTCTTGTTAATTTAACTGCACTGTCCAATTTACAGAAGCTATTACAGTGAAAGAATACCACACTATTGTTTGAGGAGAGTGAACAGTTTTGAACTTGGAAAGTTATTAATAAACCAATTAGGCACATTTGGGCAGTCTTGATACAACATTTTGAACAGAAATGCAATGGTTCATTGGATCAGTCTAAATCTTTGCACATACACTGCTGCCATCTAGTGGCTAAATTGCATCTGGGCTGGAATAATACATTATGGCCTTTCTCTTGCATTTCAGATGATTGTACAAAAAAATTACAAAATAACTTTTTTTTCTTTTTTCTTTGTATTATCTTTTACCAGATCTAATGTGTTATATTTTCCTATATTCCTTTCACATTTCCACAAACTTCAAAGTGTACCAAGAATATGCATATCCTTGCTTCAGGGCCTGAGCTACAGGCAGTTAGATTTGTGTATGTTATTTTAGGCGAAAACTGAAAAAAAGGGCCGGATCCTCACGTTTTTCTTCTTAACTTCTTAAAGCATTGTTGGTTAAGAGCTCCACATATTACAAGCCTCGTCTGAAATGAAACACATATACAGTAAATTAACTTCGAGAGAGAGAGAGAGTATGGATGATGAATGCCGCTATTGTTGAGTCTTATCTGGGTACATCTCCGGCAGAGCATTGAGGAGGGTGGGGTACAGAAGACAGAAGTGACTGGGCCTCTGTGACATTCTGCCATATCAAAGTGCTGTCCTTCTCTCCCATGGGCAGAGCAAGAGATAGGAACAGGCACTGGAGGAAGATAAAAGAAGGAAGCTACTTGTAGCCCCTTTGATCAGGACAATTAGGCTTCTTCAAAATACCACCGGTGGAGTGGAAGAGAGAGAGAGGCTATGTCTGCTTTGGAGTAGGGTAGCGTGTTAGGACACAATCCCTCCACTAGGGGTCTCTATCTCACAACCAGGATGGGAAATCTGCCATTCATGCTACCAGCAAATTAGACACAAGTCTTTAATGCAACATGTATTCAACCCAAAACCTTAAAACCCTAATCTGGAAGAAAAACACTTAGAGAATTGTTACTGTGTGATTCTCTGGCAGACATGGACTGAGTCCATCTGGTAGGGGGGTGAGGTAGCTAAATTAAAGATTTGTCTTTCTCTTTTGGACTGCAGATGGAGAGAAAGAGAAAGAGAGAGAGAGAAATATGTCAGAGGACATCAAAGGGGAATGTGTGTGTACGTTCCATGACTGGGATTGAGATGAAGCAGCCACGTAGCAACGGCTACATGGAAACCCTGTGTTTGATATATTTGATACCATTCCACTGATTCCTCTCCAGTCATTACTACGAGCCCGTCCTCCTCAGTTACGGTGCCACCAACCTCCTGTGATATCATCACTACCTCTTCCTATCATAGGGCTTCATCTGCAAACAGGAAATTACTGTACAGTATACTGCGTCAATACTGTGGTAAGATGCCGTGCTTATTTCCGTATACTCTTCTACTGTCCTTTTTTTGTTGACAAAGCTCCTTTTGGCTCAAATTGTATGGCTTATTAAACAGCTGGACATGAGATTACTGTCTGTTTTTAATGTCACATTATTATTTCCGGGGGCCTTCCTCTCCATCGCTCTCTCTCTCTCTTCCCTCTCTTCCTCACCTCTTTTAAATGTCATCACTGCTGTTAAATCATTTAGGCCCTGTGCTGTAATGGCGGGCCTCAATGTAGTAAGGTGATGAGATCATGATGGTATATACTGTATATATACAGGTGCTCCTCCTTCCTCCTGTTCTCTCTACCTCTTTTAGACACTCCTCCTTCCTCCTTCTCCTTCCTCCTGTCCTCTCTACCTCTTTTAGACACTCCTCCTTCCTCCTTCTCCTTCCTCCTGTCCTCTCTACCTCTTTTAGACACTCCTCCTTCCTCCTTCCTCCTGTCCTCTCTACCTCTTTTAGACACTCCTCCTTCCTCCTTCTCCTTCCTCCTGTCCACTCTACCTCTATTAGACACTCCTCTGTTCTACCACATTCTTAACTCCTCTAACTCACCAGAGGGATATGGCAAACAAGCCTTCTCATTAGAAAGTTATAAATGGCTTCAGACAGTTCACGTCTCCACATCACAGCAGTGGCTCACCCTCTCCCTCTCTTTTTTATCATCTCTCTCTCTCTCTCTCTCTCTCCCTATAATTTGCCCAGGCTCCTGCTGCAAATCCACTCCCCCACCATCTCAGAGGTGTGGCGGTACAGATGGAGAGGTGTGAATAAGACGCAGAGCCCATTTACAGTGAACACACACGAGTTGGAGCAATACACGCCACACACACACACACACACACACACACACACACACACACACACACACACACACACACACACACACACACACACACACACACACACACACACACACACACACACACACACACACACACACACACACAAAATCACCTGCAGATTATAGCTTGATGCTACCAACCATGCAGCGCGGCAACACACACTCCAATTAGAGATCTGCAACACTAGATACAATAAGAGAGAGAGAAGGAGTGAGAGAAAAGGAGAGGGAGTAAATTAAGAGAACGAGAACAAGGTAGATAGATAATGCATATGTATGCCTTGGCTGTCAAGATAGGCATGAATAATCCCAAAAATAGCCCTGCCATAACTTTGTCCCCCCCCAACCTTCTCTCTCTCCTTCATCCTCCTGTGAGAACCTGCTGCTGAATTAACTCTCAGTCTAATTAATACTGGCTGGTGTCTGCTGTAATCAACTTACTGTCCTGTCCTATAAACCAGTAAGTGTGTGTGTGTGTTTGTGTGTTATGAATAATGAATCAGGTGGCAAACCTGTGGCAGAGCATAGGAACAGCAGGCGTCCTTATGGTCTATCTACCGCTGGGACCACAGGTGATTTAACCCACCTGTGTGTGTGAGTGTGCGTGAGAGTTTGTATGGCTATATTTAGATCTCTCAATACAACACAGTCTCTAGGCCAGAATCATTTATTCCTACCACCCCTCTCTCTCCGTCCTCTCTCTCCCTCCTCTCTCTCCCTCCTCTCATTTCCATCTGTTGCCAGAGGCTGTCTGCAGGTCCGGGCTGTTTCTGGAAAGCCCTACTTTTACCTGCTCCTCCCAGAGAACAGGAGAGAGAGAGAGAGAGAGAGAGAGGGGGAGGGGGGAGAGAAAGAAAGAGGGAGAGAGAGAGAAAAAGCGATATAGAGACCAAAAACAAATCAAGAAACACACACACACACACACACACTGAAGAACTTGGCCTACTTTCACTCTGAAAGGTTCCTCCAAAACCTACCTCACACACACACGAACCCATTGACCACAGTCCAATACACACCACCATAATGAAGTCCATAGTCTTCTCCCATTCATTTACATGTTTATGTGGTTATGTATTCCTCATCATGTGTCTCAGTCAGTCAGTAATTGTCAGGGCTTCATTCTGGGTCTCCCCTTTGATATTCTTATCTAATGTGGGATAATAGCTATGCTGATTGAAAAGCTTGCCACTCCAAATCTGTGGCTGGGGCATAATGAAAGCCCCTGAAGGCCCCCATTAAATTATAATAGTAAGGCAGCAGCCTGACGTTAACTAATATTCTTCCATTCATTTAAACACAGAGGCGCTGCACACTCAATGAGTCACTCTGGAGTTTAGAGTTTACCACGGGCAAAACTTTTGAAATGAATCTGACCTTGAAAAAAATTGAAAGAGAGGGTTGGGGAGAGAGAGAGGGGGAAGAGAGAGAGAGAGAGGGGAGAGATAGACAAAATAGTAAAGAGGGAAAGGTGTTTGAGAGAGAGAGCAATCTTTTGTCAAATTAAAAAACAAGCCATGTTGACACCCTAGTGATGCATGGAGGAGGTGGTGTACAGGTAGAACACAACACCACAACACCTTATGCTAAAGGATGCAGTGTAGATTAATCTATCTCGGGTTGACAGATGAGACAAGATGCGGGACACCATACATGCATTCATGAAAAGCAAATGAGCCACATCTGAAAGAGTACAAAACTTACAAAAAGTAAGAGTACAAGGACTCATATTAGGTATTCTCTTTCCCAGACAGTTTGTCTGGATGTAAGCAGACCTGGGATCAGTGTTAGGAGATCTGACACTGGGGACAGCTCTATCAGCCGGGCGGATACAGGTGTACCAGGAACAGTGTTAGAACACTAGATACCACACTTATCTGATAGATTGAGCTGTGCTCTTTACACCTCCCCTCCTCCTCTTCCTCCCAACATAATTACTCCCTCGCTTCTGAAGAACAGCCTCGTGGCCCCTGATAAGAACCCTCCCTACCTCCCTATAAAGCTATCTGCTCACTTCTCTATCCTTATCTTCCAGATAATACCACACCTCCATCTTACCTCGGCTTAATTACAAACCCACACTTCAATTAAAAGAGAAAGCACAGCTCTTGACCCTTACAACCCCAGAGAGAAAGAGAGACAGGGAGAGACAGGGAGAGACGGGGGGGGGGGACGGGGGGGGGGGGGGATGGAGAAGGGGATAGGTAGAGAGAGAGACAGTGAATCAGAGGGAGTTAGAGAAAAAGGGATGGGCGGGGGAGAAAGAGAGAGAGAAAGAGGGAGAGCAATAGAGAGAGAGAGTGAAAAAGAGGGAGATAGAGAGAAAGTGAAACAGAAGAAGAGATAGAAAGAGTGAAAGAAGGGGAGAGAGGGAGGGGGGGGGGGGCAGGGATGATCAGAAACCATTCATCAACCACAGTACCATAACCTGACAGAGAACTAAGCCATCGGCTCTAAAACTAATGAAAAACTGGGTGTTTTCTTTCTTCCATTCAGATTTTTGAATGGTAGTTGTCCCCAAAGTTCAGTCCAGAATAGAAAAGATAATTGAATGCCGTAAGTGCAATCCAGTTCAAGTATACTATTTGTCTTGTGCCTAGTACCTGTTAAAAGGTGTTCCTGCTGCCATCGAAGAACCCAGGGCCTAAAAAGCAATTAAGGAGAAGGGGCTACATCTTTTATCTAAGGGGGAGTGAGATGTCTCCGTTTTAATGAAGTCTGAAGCGTCTTTGCTGTGCTAAACTTAACCAACATAATTATAAAGTGTAGTCACTCAGTGTGGAGTTAGACTGAAAAGTGAACTATACAAGTAATCGACTAAACAAGCGTGCGCACGCACACATTCTGTTCAAATGAGGCCGTGCAGACTGGCAGACTCACCTGCTTATGAAAAGCGGAGAGAGTCTTTGAAAAGACTTTCAGCTAAAGGAAAAGAGTTGAAACCACCAGGAAACCTACATTAAACCCAGAGGAAATCTGGTTCGTCCCACGACAGGCATCACCTCTACCCTCTCCTCTTCTACATTCTTTCTTTTATCGGCATGGGACCTTGGGCTTTGGCAGTCATGACATGTTTTCAGCCGGTAATAGTTATGGAAATGCTGCCGGTCTCACGGTAATTGACCGTTAATTAACATAAACATGTTTAGCATCTCTGGGCTTCTGCGCCTGGGGAAAATCTACATTTTAAAAAGTTGAATAAATCAATTTAATATAGCCTACAGCATCACAATAAAATCCATTATTTATTTAGTTGTGATAGGCCTATAAACCTGATGAGACTATATATTGATGATATGGATAAAAGGCATGTGCTCTGATCATTACTGAGAGAGAGACAATTGCATTGCTGCTCTGCTTGTGTGGCAAGAAGGTTAGGGGATATTTAATCAATGGAAAATGACAGAATTAAAAGTGAAATGAGAAAGAAAGGCTACAACGACCGAAAGCCAACAGGTAGGCTGCTATTTACACTATAATCTGAATGGAGTTGTTGTTATGTGTAGGATAACTGTAGGATGGTGAGAAGTCATTATGGCTAGCCTCAATTAGCCTAGTTAGCTAGCTTCTGTCGGTTTGATTCAGTCAAGACAGGTAGTACTCTGTAATTAGATAAATAACTAGCAAGAAGTTAGTCTAGTGCAAGTTAACAGTGGTTGTGGTCTCACCCTCTGTGCTGCTCTGGTGCTCTGAGCCTCCACTCCCTAGTAGCCTACAACTGCTTGCTCTGTGACCTCTCTCTCTCTCTCTCTCTCTCTCTCTCTCTCTCTCTCTCTCTCTCTCTCTCTCTCTCTATCTCTCCGGTTTAATAAAGTAGAAAAACAATTGGCTTTGCTGTTGCTTCCCTCACTCGGGTCGGAGCTGGTCCATAAGGGGACAGGTCTTGTTGTCCTTTTGTCCATTTTAAAAATGTATTTATCATTCAGAGTATTCAGTGTTTATAGAGTGATTAGAGGGACAATAGAGTGCTGAGTACCAGGCCATTAGCGAGGGACGTTAGCAGAATTTGACTCGGTCATGACTGGTGACTGCCGGTGTGGCGGTAATGCGGTCACAGCGACAGCTCTAATGGGACCCCTCATCCTCCCCTTTTCTCAGCCTCCTTTCCTCACATCCTCCTTTTCTCTCATCCTCCCTTCCTCTCATCCTCCCTTCCTCTCATCCTCCTTTACTCTCATCCTCCTTTACTCTCATCCTCCTTTACTCTCATCCTCCTTTACTCTCATCCTCCTTTACTCTCATCCTCCTTTACTCTCATCCTCCTTTACTCTCATCCTCCTTTACTCTCATCCGTGGAGAACAGATAGGTTTCCATAAAAAAACAACCTCTTCAGAGAAGATGGGTGAGATTGGTTGGTATGCCAGACTAAAAATAAATCTGTTTTATTTTGAAAATATTTTAGAGCATTGTAGTAAGGACTTGTTGTTAATAGCAACCCTTCAGACCACACCTCAGAACATCAAGGAGGCCAGACCACACAACACACACACACACACACACACCCACACCCACACCCACACACACACACACACACACACACGCACACCCACACACACACACACACACACACACACACACACACACACACACACACACACACACACACACACACACACACACACACACACACACAACCAATTCCCATTCATAAAACTGACAAATCCATTTACTTACATTGTCATTCATTGAGACAATAGTGATCTACGCTGACTGATAGCTGTGTGTAATAACTCCCCTCTATTTTTCTATGGAACAAGATTCTTAGCAGTGCTGGGTAAAAGCCCTGTGCTACTATAGCCAATGGTGCCAATTTACAGAGCCCAAGAATACTGCCTGCGCTAACCACTTCATCTCTCATCCGGTCGATCAAAAACACACTGACAACTCAACCACGGCCGAGAAACTGTGGCTCCAGAGCCAAAATGGCCACCATGAAGTATCTCTGCCAGGTGTAGTCGAGTGTTAATGGAATGTTGTGTGGACTATTACTTTATCATCAGGGACAGCTCTCTGTCAACAGGGATGAAGGGTAGCCTGCTGTAGGTTACTGATGCACTGCCTGTGTGAACAACCTGCTAACCACAGGGCTCTTAGTGGAAAACCTACAAGGAGAGAGAGAATGAGAGAAAAAGAGAGAGAAAGAGGGTTAGAAAGAGAAAATGTAAGAGGGAGAGAGACACGAAGAAGAACAAGAACGAGAGAAATAAAAAGAGACATATGGAGAGAGATTTAGAAACAGATCCAGAGAAAATGATAGAAGGCGAGAGAGAAGAGAGAAAGATGTGGCAGGGGGTAGATAGATGGAAAGGTAAAGAAAGAGAGAACCAGCAAGTAAGTGACTCTCCCAACACCCTGACAGCCTGAAACAGAGCTGAACACTATGCTTCTCCACTGCAGCTCCACTATGTTCCTATCTGTCCCCTGTGGGACTACCTGGCAGCTCTGTCATTGTTCCACACTAGTCATTTGTCTCCTCTGACTCCTGCCATCACTCCCTCAGGTAGCTCACATTTGGTCACCTCAGGGAATCAATTTGAACAGCAGCAGGCATATCTATGTATAGAATGACGTCAATCAGTGGTAGATTTGTATCCAAGTCCAATGTTCTATTATAGACACACCTAATGACAGATGGGGGTTATTTATAGGTAACTGCCAAAATAATGGAAACACCTGAGTAAATGATGGATACAAAGTACATTGAATGCAGTTGCTTCCACACAGGTGTGGTTCCTGAGTTAATTAAGCAATTAACATCCCATCATGCTTAGGGTGATTTATAAAAAAATGCTGGCTACCATGGCTATGCTCCCATAGGATGACAATATCCCCATCCACAGGGCACGAGTGGTCACTGAATGGTTTTATTTAAAAAAAAATTATTTAAAATTTATTTAGCTAGGCAAGTCAGTTAAGAACAAATTCTTATTTACAATGACGGCCTACCAAAAGACAAAAGGCCTACTGCGGGGACGGGGGCTAAAAATACAAATATATGACAAAACACACATCACGACAAGAGAGACAACACAACACTACATAAAGAGAGACCTAAGACACCATAGCTTGGCAGCAACACATGACAACACAGCATGGTAGCAACAACATGACAACAGCATGGTAGCAACACAACATGGTAGCAGCACAAAACATGGTACACACATTAATGGGCACAGACAACAGCACAAAGGGCAAGAAAGTAGAGACAACAATACATCACACAAAGCAGCCACAACTGTCAGTAAGAGTGTCCATGATTGGTCTTTGAATGAAGAGATTGAGATAAAGCTGTCCAGTTTGAGTCTTTGTTGCAGCTCGTTCGAGTCGCTAGCTGCAGCGAACTGAAAAGACAAGCAACCCAGGGATGTGTGTGCTTTGGGTTCCTTTAGCTTTGGGGAGAGGGGCATTCTTCTTACCAAACCACATGACCTTTAATTTGGAGGTGTTCAGAACAAGGTTAAGGGTAGAGAAAGCTTGTTGGACACTAAGAAAGATTTTTTGTAGAGCGTTTAAAACAAACTCCAGGGAGGGGCCAGCTGAGTATAAGACTGTATCATCTGCATATACATGGATGAGAGAGCTTCCTACTGCCTGGGCTATGTTGTTGATGTAAATTATACCACTTGGTCGTTTTCCGAGTGCATTCCAGAAAGCTGTTTGTCATGTCCACCTTATCCACTGCCCCCATTTTGAGGTTATAGTCAAGCACACAGTCTGGTTTGATTTCTCTCTCTCCCGTCAGGTGGTCCACCTTCCCTGTGGCCGACATGGTTGCTGTATGGACAGTGGAGAGAACATGGACGTCTCGTTTGTCATGCCACTTTACTACCAGCTGTTGACTGTTCTCCTTGAACTCCGCCTCCCCTCTTTGCATCTTCCTGCATCCAAATGCCATCATCCCCTTCCTGTTTGACCTGACTGTCCCACAGGCCCCTGTGCTGTTGGAGAGCAGATGCTGGAAGAGTGTGGGACTGCTGTACCAATTGTCCACATACAAAGTGTGTCTCTTTCTGAGATGAGGAGCCAGCATGGTCATCACCACGGACCCAGACACCCCAAGCCCCTCATAATGTTGGATGTCAGTGATGGACCCTTGTAAACTATAATGTCCTGGACAAATCCTGTCTTCACGTCGCACATGACAAAGAACTTGACCCCAAACCGGTGCCTTTTGGAGGGAATATATTGACGGAACACCAGCCTACCTTTCCATAACATCAGGGACTCATCAATGCATAGGTCCTTGTATGGCACAAATACCCAAACAAATGCTGATGTCAGGCAGGTAAGAACATTTCTTATTTTGTATAACGGGTCATTTAGGTTGGCAGTAGTATTGTTGACGAAATGCAGGCATCGCAGCAGAACTAGCAAGCGGTTTTGGGGAAGAGAGGGTGGCAAAGAAGGGAGTTGCAAACATAGGATCTGTGCTCCAGTATTCTCTTAGGGAGTTCTTGTTTACTATCCCCATGAGAAGGACTGTCACCAGGAAGGTATACATTTCACTAATTGTGGTTGTCACCCATTTAGTGAGTTTCCCCCTCACTCCTGGCTCTCTCTTCTCCTGTAGTTCCAAGGCATAGCGATTTGTCTCCTCTACTATGTCTCCCACCAGCTCCTCTGTCAGAAACAACTTGAAGCACTCTGCCTCAGATGGAAATGGCAAGTGGCGTTGCACTCCAGACTGGGAGGGGTGAAGTGGCTGGCGGCCTTCCAGCTACCACAGAACTCCTGTACTTCCTCCATTGTCGGTGTGCCTCCATCAGCACCAGCATCTTCAAAGGGACCTGGGACTTTGTCAGTGGACAATGGGTCCTCAGATTCAGGGTTCTAAATGGCTACGAGGTTAGGGGGCAGCTCCTGACTTTCATACTCAGAATCATTGTCAGAATAAAAAAAATCTCCAGAATTTCCGCATTTGTGATTTGTCTCCTTTTGAAAGACGTTGCTAATGCTACAGCTTAGCTCACTAGCTACATACATAAACAACAACACTGAATGGCTCAGAGTGGGAGTGAGAGGTTATGTGATTGACTACCTGCATGCGTCACTTGTATCAATAAATCATTATCAGAAAATGTTTTGTGTGGTAATTATACACTGCTCAAAAAAATAAAGGGAACACTTAAACAACACATCCTAGATCTGAATGAAAGAAATAATCTTATTAAATACTTTTTTCTTTACATAGTTGAATGTGCTGACAACAAAATCACACAAAAATAATCAATGGAAATCCAATTTATCAACCCATGGAGGTCTGGATTTGGAGTCACACTCAAAATTCAAGTGGAAAACCACACTACAGGCTGATCCAACTTTGATGTAATGTCCTTAAAACAAGTCAAAATGAGGCTCAGTAGTGTGTGTGGCCTCCACGTGCCTGTATGACCTCCCTACAACACCTGGGCATGCTCCTGATGAGGTGGCGGATGGTCTCCTGAGGGATCTCCTCCCAGACCTGGACTAAAGCATCCGCCAACTCCTGGACAGTCTGTGGTGCAACGTGGCGTTGGTGAATGGAGCGAGACATGATGTCCCAGATGTGCTCAATTGGATTCAGGTCTGGGGAACGGGCGGACCAGTCCATAGCATCAATGCCTTCCTCTTGCAGGAACTGCTGACACACTCCAGCCAGATGAGGTCTAGCATTGTCTTGCATTAGGAGGAACCCAGGGCCAACCGCACCAGCATATGGTCTCACAAGGGGTCTGAGGATCTCATCTCGGTACCTAATGGCAGTCAGGCTACCTCTGGCGAGCACATGGAGGGCTGTGCGGCCCCCCAAAGAAATTCTACCCCACACCATGACTGACCCACCGCCAAACCGGTCATGCTGGAGGATGTTGCAGGCAGCAGAACGTTCTCCACGGCGTCTCCAGACTCTGTCACGTCTGTCACATGTACTCAGTGTGAACCTGCTTTCATCTGTGAAGAGCACAGGGCGCCAGTGGCGAATTTGCCAATCTTGGTGTTCTCTGGCAAATGCCAAACGTCCTGCACGGTGTTGGGCTGTAAGCACAACCCCCACCTGTGGATGTCAGGCCCTCATACCACCCTCATGGAGTCTGTTTCTGACCGTTTGAGCAGACACATGCACATTTGTGGCCTGCTGGAGGTCATTTTGCAGGGCTTTGGCAGTGCTCCTCCTTGCACAAAGGCGGAGGTCGCGGTCCTGCTGCTCGGTTGTTGCCCTCCTACGGCCTCCTCCACGTCTCCTGATGTACTGGCCTGTCTCCTGGTAGCGCCTCCATGCTCTGGACACTACGCTGACAGACACAGCAAACCTTCTTGCCACAGCTCGCATTGATGTGCCATCCTGGATGAGCTGCACTACCTGAGCCACTTGTGTGGGTTGTAGACTCCGTCTCATGCTACCACTAGAGTGAAAGCACCGCCAGCATTCAAAAGTGACTAAAACATCAGCCAGGAAGCATAGGAACTGAGAAGTGGTCTGTGGTCTCCACCTGCAGAACCACTCCTTTATTGGGGGTGTCTTGTTAATTGCCTATAATTTCCACCTGTTGTCTATTCCATTTGCACAACAGCATGTGAAATTTATTGTCAATCAGTGTTGCTTCCTAAGTGGACAGTTTGATTTCACAGAAGTGTGATTGACTTGGAGTTACATTGTGTTGTTTTTAAGTGTTCCCTTTATTTTTTTGTGCAGTATATATATTATTATTATATATTTACTGTTTATTCACATTTTCAAGTTCTATTGACAAATCATGTCTTCCGATTCTTGCATAGATTGTAATGGGTACATATTATGTGTGTAAAATACTTTTTTGAAGGTTGTACTGATTATGATGAGCTAAGCTAATTCCAGCTATGTGTGGAGCCCTGTTTGTTGACATACAATGCATTCTGGGTGTCACGTAATCGTCTGTCGGACTAAAGATGTTATAACAAAATGACGTGAGTAAGGGTTCACTCATTTTTTGAGAACTTTCAGAAGTGAATGGTGGGATGAGAACGATGGTAGACGACACACCCCCTTCAACATGCATACTAAAACAGACCAAACTCCTCTTGTCTCCTCTTATTATCTTTGGTTTCTGTGAGAAAAAAAGCATGGCTGTGTGCAGAAAATACCCATCGGATTACTTTCGATTTCTAGAAAGTGTTTTACTCAATTATTTCGATAATGGTGAGCTCACTCATGATGTGATTTCATTATAAATAGTCATTAATATTAGCTAATTCATATTGTAGTTTATGTCAGCCGAGAGTTATAAAAATATGACCGTTTGTGTTAAGTCAATCTTTCCTCAGTTAGCGCTAGGACAAATGTAGCCTACATTTTTTCGGTTTGGATTATTGTGTTATGCTGTAGCTACTTCTGTGAATGTCAGAATATTGTATCCAAAAATAAACGGCTCACATTCTGGACAACTTTGTAAGGACTGTGTTTGTGCAAAATGTTTCTGAAAAAACAGTGTGGCCATGCTGATTGTTGCATCATTCGAAACTGGCCGTTCTAAATAATTGTTGTAAATAAGGGTTCTAATCACACCGGTTTGATCGTACGCTACAGGGACCACTGTAGAATGATCACATCCGTGTGTTGGTACGTGTGAAAAGGTTAAGGGACATGTGCAGCTGTGAGGAGGAGGGTTTATTCTCCAGGTTTATTCTCCATTTTCCAGAACTTCTTGTGGTTAGACCCACAGAGAGAGAACTGCTCCTAACAGTAACTAACTTTGGCCTTCCGGATAGCCTGAGTGCACTTATTTATCATTTGCCTGAAAGAGAGCCAGTCAGCCTGAGTGTGCGTGCGCCAAGCCTTTTGCCAAATACAATTCTTGAGGGCGAGTAACTCTGCAAGATTACGGTCGAACCAGGGGCTGAACCTGTTTTTAATTCTCATTTTCTTTATGGGGGCGTGTTTCTTAACAATACCACTGAAAATATCAAAAAAGAAGGTCCAAGCATCATCGACAGAAGGGATCAAGCTGATTCTATACCATTTTACAGAGGCCAGTTCATGAAGGAAGGCTTGCTCATGAAAGTTTTTTTAGTAAGCATCTATGACAAATCTGGACAGGTAGTTTCACTGAGCAGCCATTACGAACACAGGCTGTAAAACAGTGATCACTATGGTCATTACAGAAAACACCAGATTGATCCTTATCAGGATTATTTATGAGGATAACATCGAGGAGAGTAGCCTTTTCTGGGTGTTTGGTGTCATACCTTGTGGGATTGGTAATAATCTGAGAAAGATTTATGGAGTCCCATTGCTTTAGGACTTGGTCAGGTGGTTTAAGTGTCACGCCCTGATCTGTTTCACCTGTCTTGTGATTGTCTCCACCCACCTCCAGGTGTCACCCGTTTTCCCCATTAGTCCCTGGGTATTTATTCCGGTGTTCCCTGTTTGTCTTTTGCCAGTTCGTCTTGTCAAGTCAACCAGTGTGTTTTTCCGTGCGCCTGCTTCTTCTTAACTCTCTTTTGCTAGTCCTCCCGGGTTTTGACCCTTGCCTGCCTTGACTCTGAACCCACCTGCCTGACCATACTGCCTGCCCTGACCTTGAGCCTGCCTGCCACTCTGTACCTCCTGGACTCTGTATTTGTCTTGCCTGAAAAAGGTTAGAACCAGAAAGGTTAACATCAGTATTCAAAACACTCTTCCTTAACCACATCTCAGTAATGACCAACACATCTGGATTGAATCAGAGCACAAGTCAGAATTGGGGCTAGCAACAATAGATGGGCCAGAGTGTACATGCACATTTCCAGATATCATCAGCAGTAATACAATCAGGGCATGGCAGAGGACAGCGGGAGCTCTGCAGTGCTGATTTATGACATCTGAATGTGCATTAGATGGCAACAAGATCATACTGTACAGCAATTTCATCAGGTAACATGGATACAAAGCCGGCGAGAGGTGGTTAGAATAGGATGGGAGGCCAGAAGTCTGTGTAACTAATAGAGAGTCAGAGTCACGAGTGTGGGAACAAACATAGTCTGTCCCACGGTTGTGTAAACAAGACATTTCATAGTCAACAAAGCATGCAAGAGTCATGAGGCAAATAGCAAAATAGCAAAACGCACAACAAAAAAATTAAATATATACAACGGGTTGAGCATGAAAACAATGCAAACCATATGCCATAGCCATCTCCGTCATCAGATCTCAACCCAATTGAACACTTATGGGAGATTCTGGAGCGGCCCTTGAGACAGCGTTTTACACCACTATTTATGACATTTTGCGTGAAAGAATGGTGTCGCATCACTCCAATAGACTTCCAGACACTTGTTGAACCTGTGCACTGAAGCTGTTCTGGTTGCCAGTGGCCCAATGCCCTATTAAGACACTATGCTGGTGTTTACTTTATTTTGGCAGTTATCTGTATATGGATGGGTAAACAACATGGTATTGCCGTACCATTGTAATCCTCCCTGATTGAAGTACGTCTTTCGGGCTCGTTCCATACTGTGTTTGAACAGAACAACGGTATGGATTATTCCACGTTGGATGCCTTTCCTCAGCTAGCTAATTATTCTCCTCCAGGTCAGTGACTGTTAGCTATCCCGTCTCTCCCTCTGGCCTGTCGATCGGCAGGAAGACGCATGCCAGCTGACCTGCCTGGGTGGGGTGGGTGTCGATCGATAGATGATATCGACCAAGGCGAGCAGCAGTGTTTAAATGAGGCCCCAGTGAAACCCTAAGGAGAGCAGGAAGAGCTTGGTAATGTCCTCCCCCACTTCCTGCCCACGTGTGTCCTCCCCAAGGGTGATGTGTCATCCATCCATCACCATCATCTTCAGGTTGCAAGGTGTGTGTTGTGTGTATACCATGATTAGTTCCCGCTGGTTAACATCTGTAAGGTGTGTGTGTGTGTGTGTGTGTGTGTGTGTGTGTGTGTGTGTGTGTGTGTGTGTGTGTGTGTGTGTGTGTGTGTGTGTGTGTGTGTGTGTGTGTGTGCCTGCGTCATTTAACGTCCTGTGATTGTACAAATACAGTACACTCTGACCCATTTAGCGCACGCACGCACTCACACACACACACACACACACACACACACACACACACACACACACACACACACACACACACACACACACACACACACACACACCCACACACACACACACACACACACACACACACACACACACACACACACACACACACACACACACACACACACACACAGGAAGACAATCGACTATTACAGGCTAAATACAATCTCTGTGAGCAGTCTTGAGAGCAGATTGCCTCCTGCTATAACAACATAACCCAGATGGAATCTGTCTGTTAGTTTAGGGGTCTGCTCCTATGGCCTCCAAGGTTGTCTCACAGAGCAGAAATGACATCTGGGATTGACTCAGATCAATGTGGCTGGCTGGGTATTTTACAAGGCCCATCAATTCACACCCTTTTCTGATTAACTCCAATCTCTGGGCGAAATACAAAGCCGGGCTGTAAGGGAGTATAAAATGAGAGTATGTCAGTGTGTGTGACTGTGTATGTGTGTATGTATGTGCCTGCGTCATTGCGGTTTGTGTGTGTGGGATGGCCAAACGTACGGCCCTACTAGACATTTCCTCTGTAGCATGATACAATGCCTGTTCGTCCCTGATAAGCTCTCATTCATCAATGTCACCTCGTCCACTCAGATTTGTCACAAACACACACACACGCACACGCATACAAACACATACACACACCCTCGGAAAATCTCCTCCTATAGGCCCCGGGGATGGGGTTACACACGGATAGTATCAGGGGCCCATGAATACTGTCACTGAAACGTACACAACATGTAGAGTGCACTGACTCAGTCAATGGAAACGACCCTCTGCAGACTGTCAATCCACAGGGCTGTCAGTTAGGTCAGGATGGTGATGGTGTTGGTGTTGGGGAGGATGAATGGGGAGTAAGAGGTAGGTCTTGCTTAGTAATTGTCATATGATCCTATCTGGCATGAAGCGGCCTTCTTCTAGGAAGAATCACTTGGGACTGCTGTTTCAGAGAAAGGGAAAAAAGAGATTGAATAAAGAAAGAGGAAGCAGGCAGGAGAGGAGTGCCAATGTGTTGTCCTATAATATGTATCTGGCAGGCTGATACCTTACTGTCTAGGCAGCAGGTTAATTAACAGAGGGCCTCTGTGTCACAAATTAAGAGGAGAAATCCTCAAAGGTGATCCACACACACACACACACACACACACACACACACACACACACACACACACACACACACACACACACACACACACACACACACACACACACACACAGACACACACACAGACACACACAGACACACACAGACCGAGCGCCTGAAAGTTTAATCAGTGCAGTGAGCAGTCATGTTTATGCCTATAATCATATATTTTATTCATTAGGCAACACAAAAGGAGTTTTATGTATTTGTACGCCGTCAAAGTGTAATAACCGGAATTACTTTCAGATGTTGGCTGTGGGTTTTCCATTTTTGAGAGCCTGGTCGCAAACAGTCAAGTGCTGTAATAGAATGAAGAAACATGACCGTATGGCATTATCAATCCCCTTCTTCGAACACACCATGATGTCGCTCTGCTTTTATCTAAATGGGCCAGACTGAGGCGTAGGCTGAAGACAGAATGTAGCACAGCCGTAGCTTGTTTAAACGTCTCAAACTGACACTGACGATCCCATGGTAGCTCCCTGGTAACACTGGGAGATATCTGGGAGACATATTGGGGCAAAGAATTGTGTTTCCCATCACTGGTGGGTTGCTGCACCATGTCGGGGAGTGAGGGCTTTGAGGCTTCCTAAAACCAAACAATGAGACAGACCATTGCAAGTAGGTGGGTTGCCTGTGTTTGGAACCAGACCCTGGGTTATGATACCATGGTCGTAGTGACTGCCCTGGGAATGTGAGAGGTGTTCTTCAGTGTTATAGAATGTGGTGTTACATCACCTCGCCTGCTTTCCCTGGAACACACACCTGGGTAACACGGCCCAAACACACCAGGGGTCCTGGGGATCCGGGAGGAAGATGGCAGGGTTTCTTAAAGGTCAACGTCTTACCTTACGGAAAATATCAGTAGAAACCTATAAGAGCTAAGCTCTGGGTGGTGTGTGTGTGTGTGTGTGTGTGTGTGTGTGTGTGTGTGTGTGTGTGTGTGTGTGTGTGTGTGTGTGTGTGTGTGTGTGTGTGTGTGTGTGTGTGTGTGTGTGTGTGTGTGTGTGTTAGTAGGATTATCATACATTTGTTTGGTTGGAGTGCTATGGGATCAGACATGGTAATTAGCTTGCCACTAAAGGCCTTTTGGCTGCTTCATCTCTTGTAAGAGGGCCAAAGCTGGTCTCAGTTGAACATCTAACCGCAGAGGCAAAGACATGCACACACACACACACACACCCCACACACACACACACACACACACACACACACACACACACACACACACACACACACACACACACACACACACACACACACACACACACACACACACACACATACATACATACATACATACATACATACATACATACATACATACATATACACACTTCTTGGCTACATAAAGGTCACATAAACACAAATAAATAGCTGCACTCTGAACTCTGCACTTTAAAGCCTGATAAATCCATCCCAATCTGGCCCTGTCTGGCCGTGCTTGTGAAAGTCTATGGGAATAACACAACAGAACATTCACAGTTCACTCAATAAGCCAAAATTTCCAAACATTGTAAGCCGCTGTATACAAACATGGGAATTATGTTTGTATATGCCTGATAATGCCCTGCATTATAACGTCCTTTCAGCTCAATGTAACCAATGTCAAATGTGCCTAACCAAGGGGAAAGGTCACAGATGTCAACGAAAACAGGCTGTCCCTGGATCAGTTGGATTGTCATGCATCACATACTGCCTGGCTGTGAGGACGAGGTCACAACAGGTACAAGATCAGTCATATTGGAGCTGGTGCACAGCGGATGTGTGTGGTTAGAATCAATGAACTGTGAGGTGAGCTGAGCTAAACTAAGAATCAATGATGCAATGGATAGTGTGTGTGTGTGTGCATGTGTGTACATGTGTATGTGTGTGTGTGTCTCCGAGGTGTTCTGACGCCACATGGTGGGTAAATCCAATCAGTTTTTCCCTGGCCATGGGCTCATGATGCACTGATCTGGAAAGTTCATCTGGTCCCACATCGTGACATAGAGACGGGCCTGGCAGCAAAGACAGAATGTGACAGAACGGCTTCCCCTGACTAGTTCTGAGTGAATTAGAGCCGAAATGTGTGTGTGTGTCCATATGTGTGTGTATCGGGCTAGTGAACACTGAGTGAGGGTTATGTGGTGTGAGCAGCTTGGTTTGAAATGGAACAGAGCTCTCGCTACACACTCACTGACCTTGTACCTTGTACAGAGCTCCATTCCTCTCTCTACCTTGCTGTGTGTCTCTCTCTCTCTCTCTCTCTCTCCTCCTGTCACACCCTGTTCTGTTTCATCTGTCTTGTGCTTGTCTCCACCCTCCACCAGGTGTCTCCCATTTTCCAGTTCATCTTGTCAAGTCTTACCAGCGTGTTTTCCCGTACCTCTAGTTTCTGTTTTCTCGTCCTCCCGGTTCTAACCATTCTGCCTGCCCTGACCCTGAGCCTACCTGCTGTTCTGTCCCTGATTGATGCTGCCTTGGATTACTGACCTCTGCCTGCCCTGGACCTGCTGTTTGCCTGCCCACTGTTTCATGAGCGTAGTGTTGAGAGCGTTAGAGCGTTGGGCCAGTAACCAAAAGGTTGCTGGATCAAATCCCCAAGCTGACAAGCTAAAAAAATCTGTTGTTCTGCCCATGTTCCCCTGACTTGCCTAGTTAAATAAAGGTTACACAAATAGGTAAAGTACCGAAGGGAACATAAATATAAGTGTATCTTCTTCTTGTGGCAACAGGTCACAATGTTTTCTTGCTGCTGTGATTGCCCCCAACAGATATGGGAGTTTATCAAAATTGGATTTGTTTTCAAATTCATTGTGGGTCTGTGTAATCTGAGGGAAATATGTGTCTCTAATATGGTCATACTTTTGGCAGGAGGTTAGGAAGTGCAGCTCAGTCTCCACCTCATTTTGTGGGCAGTGTGCACATAGCCTGTCTTCTCTTGAGAGCCAGGTCTGCCTTCGGCGGCCTTTCTCAATAGCAAGGCTATTCTCACTGAGTCTGTACATACTGTAGTCATAGATTTCCTTAATTCTGGGTCAGTCACAATGGTCAGGTAATTTGTTAATTCTTTCCAATGTGTCAAGTAATGATCTTTTTATTTTCTCATGATTTGGTTAGGTCTAGTTTGCTGTCCTGGGGCTCTGTGGGGTCGGTTTGTGTTTGTGAACAGAGCCCCAGGACCAGCTTGCTTAGGGTGCTCTTCTCCAGGTTCATTTCTCTGTAGGTGACTGCTTTGTTATGGAAGGTTTGGGAATCACTTCCTTTTAGTTGGTTGTAGAATTGAATGGCTCTTTTCTGGATTTTGATAATTAGCGGGTATCAGCCTAATTATGCTCTGTATGCATTATTTGGTGTTTTACATTGTAAGCGGAGGATATGTTCGCAGAATTCTGCATGCGGAGTCTCAATTTGGTGTTTGTCCCATTTTGTGAATTCTTGGTTGGTGAGCGGACCTCAGACCTCACAACCATAAAGGGCAATGGGTTCTATAACCGATTCAAGTATTTTTAGCCAAATCCTATTTGGTATGTCAAATTTTATGTCCCTTTCGATAGCATAGAATGCCCTTCTTGCCTTGTCTCTCAGATCGTTCACAGCTTTGTGGAAGTTACCTGTGGTGCTGATGTTTAGGCCGAGATATGTGTAGTTTATTGTGTGCTCTAGGGCAACGGTGTCTACATGGAATTTGTATTTGTGGTTCTGGCAACTGGACCTTTTTTGGAACACCATTATTTTTGTCTTACTGAGATTTACTGTCAGGGCCCAGGTCTGACAGAATCTGTGCAGAAGGTCTAGGTGATGCTGTAGGCCCTCCTTGGTTGGGGACAGAAGCACCAGATCATCAGCAAACAGCAAACAGTAGACATTTGACTTCAGAT
>NC_138297.1:46600000-46605000 GCF_965601325.2 Salmo salar
GTCCATCTCTCTCTTTGTCCCCCTCTTTTTCTATTCTACCATTTAATCTATATTACCTAGTGCAGTGGTTCCCAAACTTTTTATAGTCCCGTACCCCTTCAAACATTCAACCTCCAGCTGCGTACCCCCTCTAGCACCAGGGTCGGCACACTCTCAAATGTTGTTTTTTGGCATCATTGTAAGCCTGCCACACACACACTGTACGATATATTTATTAAACATAAGAATGAGTGTGAGTTTTTGTCACAACCCGGCTCGTGGGAAGTGACAAAGAGCTCTTATAGGACCAGGGCACAAATAATAATATAATAATAATAAATAATTTTGCTCTTTATTTAGCCATCTTACATATAAAACCGTATTTGTTCCTCAAAAATTGTGAATAACTCACCACAGGTTAATGAGAAGGGTGTGCTTGAAAGGATGCACATAACTCTGCAATGTTTGGTTGTATTGGAGAGAATCTCAGTCTTAAATCATTTTCCACACACAGTCTGTGCCTGTATTTAGTTTTCATGCTAGTGAGGGCGGAGAATCCACTCTCACATAGGTACGTGGTTGCAAAGGGCATCAGTGTCTTAACAGCATGATTTGCCAAGGCAGGATACTCTGAGAACAAGCAACTGGCAGTGGCTTCTGATTTAAATTCGATTTTCACAGAAACGCTTGTTGCAATTTCGATGAGGCTCTCTTGTTCAGATATCAGAAAGTTGACTGGAGGCAGGGCATGAAATGGATAATGGATCCAGTTGTTTGTGTCATCCGGGAAAGTACCTGCGTAATTGTGCACCCAACTCACTCAGGTGCTTCGCTATATAACATTTGACATTGTCCGTAAGCTTGAGTTCATTTGCAAACAAAAAAATCATACAATGATGGAACAACCTGTGTGTTGTCCTTGTTAATGCAGACAGAGAAGCGCTCCAAATTCTTAATCATAGCCTCAATTTTGTCCCACACATTGAATATAGTTGCGGAGAGTTCCTGTAATCCTAGATTCAGATCATTCAGGCGAGAAAAACATCACCCAGATAGGCCAGTCGTGTGAGAAACTCGTCATCATGCAAGTGGTCAGACAAATTAAAATTATGTTCAGTAAAGAACTTTAAGCTTGTCTCTCAATTCAAAAAAATGTGTCATTACTTTGCCCCTTGATAACCAGTGCACTTCTGTATGTTGTAAAAGCATTACATGGTCGCTGCCCATATCATTGCATAGTGCAGAAAATACACGAGAGTTCAGGGGCCTTGCTTAAACAAAGTTAACCACTTTCTCTGTAGTGTCCAAAACGTCTTTCAAGCTGTCAGGCATTCTTTTGGAAGCAAGAGCCTCTCAGTGGATGCTGCAGTGTCCCCAAGTGGCGTCGGGAGCAACTTTTTGCACGCGCGTTACCAGTCTACTATGTCTCCCTGTTATGGCTTTTGCGCCATCAGTACAGATACCAACACATCTTGACCACCAAAGTCTATTTGATGTCACAAAGCTGTACAGTACTTAAAAAAGATCCTCTCTTGTTGTCCTGGTTTCCAGTGGTTTGCAGAAGAGGATGTCATCCTTAATTGACCCCCCATGAGCATAATGGGCATATACCAGGAGTTGTGCCAGGCCCTCCATGTCTGTTGACTCATCCAGCTGTAACACATAGAATTTACTGGCTTGTATGCGAAGCAGTAATTGTTTCAAAGCAACTCCTGCCATGTCACTGATACGTTGTGAAACAGTGTTGTTTGATGAAGGCATTGTCTGTATAGTTTTTTTGGCCTTTTCCCCCAGCATTGTCCCAGCCATATCCGCGGCAGCAGGAAGAATTAAGTCCTCCACAATAGTATGGGGCTTGCCTGTCCTAGCCACTCGGTAGCTCACAATATAAGACGCTTCTAGCCCCTTCTTATTAAGTCTTAATTCTCGCTCAAAAAACTCCACTGGCTTATTTTTCAAGTTGGCATGTTTTGTTTCTAAATGTCTGCGCAAGAGTGAAGGTTTCATCGAGTTGTGAGATAGTAGTTTTGCACATATAACACACTGTGGCTGAGGAAAGGCACTACTCCCAGTATAAGTGAAACCCAAGTCAATGTAGTTCTCATCATATTGGCGCGTCTTCGATGGTCCAAAGTCCCTGTCTGCTATTCGGTGCTTTCCCAGGTAAGGGGGCAGTAGCTCTTCATGTCCATGCTAGCTGGGCTAACAACAAATGTAGAATTACTGATGCTAGCATTGGATGTGCTTGTGGAAACAGAAGAACTTGTGTCATCAACAGGTGCAGGTGTAGTACTGCTGGTAGTAGCAGTACTACCAGTAGAGCTGGTATGTGTCGCTATTTTTTAACCATTCATCAATTTTCGAGCAAACGGAATGAGCAGCAGCTACATTTGGCTTCATACAGACCGTTAGTGGAATTCCCGCCAGAGAGTAACGGTTAATGTGATTGGATGTTAATTATTTAACTAGGCTACTTGTATTTGACATTGTGTTGTTTTTTCGCTGAACACTAGATGGTTTAATTTTATTTTTGGCAGGGAAACGAGGCTATTTAGGCGAGAAAAAAACCTCACCCAAATGTATAGCCCCGTTGGAAAACATAAATGGACTGTTTGAAAATATGAAGAACATTTTTATCCCAGCGTACCCCCGACAGCATTGCATACCCCAGTTTGGGAATACCTGACCTAGTGTATCTCTCAGTCTCTCCAACTCACAGTTTTCTACAGTGACACCAAACCATTGAGATGGGTCCAGTGTTCTATTTTTAGCCTGTGCCAGAGACACCGGTGGTGTGTGTGTGTGTGTGTGTGTGTGTGTGTGTGTGTGTGTGTGTGTGTGTGTGTGTGTGTGTGTGTGTGTGTGTGTGTGTGTGTGTGTGTGTGTATTAGAAGGTGACAGGGAGACAGGTGGATGAGAGAAAGATATGTGCTTTATCACCATCCCCTGCCTTCCCCTGCATCGATTCATACACACCTAACACACACACACACAAAGAAACACACACACACACACACTGATACAGACTAACCAGCGTACCTTAAGATTATCTAGGATGCATTAAAATTAATCTCGACACACATACCAACCCTAATCATCTCCCCAGTGTTAAGACCATTAATAAGCTTTTATCCAATTAACATAAAGCTAATTTACCGCCTACGACTGAACCATTCCATGCACACACACATACGCACGCACGCACACAGACAGGTACGCACACACACACACAACCAGGTACTCACACAAGCAAGTACGTCTGTACGTACACACACACGCGCACGATAAGTACCCTCACTCCTGATACAGTAGTCGATACCAGAGTTGTCAGAGTTACCGACGCAGCATCCTCTGCCAACATCTCATCCCTCTCTCCATCCCTCCTCCCCCTCTCTCCTCCCCCTGTCCTTTGCTGTCTCCCAGGGCAGAGGTATGAAGGGAGAAACATGCTTCTGTACATGATGATAATTCAGCCTGACTCTCCCGTCGACAGTTCTCTGCCTACAGCAGCCAGCCATCAACACTGTACTGAGCACAGACCTGCAACCTCTTGTCTCCCCAATTACAGCAGCCACACTGGACGACCGTTGATATCTCGCTGGTTGTGTGTGTGTGTGTGTATGAGTGTGTGACAGAGAAAGAGAGAGAGTGTGAGAGAGTGTGTATTTGCATGTGTGTGTGTGACAATGCCAATTTTGTACGTTTCCACGGGCAGTATGTCTGCAGTGGGCAATAACTTGTTAGGACAGCCACTTGTCAATCATTAGAAAGGAAATAGCAGTATTATAAAACAGTAAGGCCCTGTGGTAAGACTGTCTGTCCTGAGCCACAGTACGACTGCCACTGCTGACCTATCACTCCAATCAGAGATAGGGTCAGAGACACCCTGAGCTACATAACGGTGACATATCGATGACATAAGGTGACTTAGGTTGACATAGCTAATAAAGGTAGACCAAAAGCTACAGGTTCATAACAGGCGTAAGACATTGGATTACAGAGAAAATATGGACGGTTTAACATTTCTCCTCTTACTTCGGTTATTTATTCCGCCTCTCTTTAAAAAGAGACAGGTGCAACTGGCCCCTAACTGTAATATTTCACGTTAAACCCTGCTTCCTGTCTGGGTAGCCGGCGGTTCCCAGGGATCAGCTGGTGATCTGAGGGCTTAGTGGTTGTGGCAGACAGACAGACAGAGTGGCCCTGCTCAGGGTAGAGACGAAGAGGCAGGCAGTGTTTAAATGTCCGTTTTTCATTTTCATTAAGCCCTCATCTGGTAACATTATCCTGACTCATACTGTAGCCAGACGAACGAGGGGGGGATGGGAAGATGACGCCGTCTCAGACAAAGAACAGGATGGAGGGAACAGAAGAAGAGGAGAGGAGGATATGAGAGAAAGCAGGGATGGGCCAGAAGAGTAGGAGGACAAAAACTAGAATGTACATGTATGTCCTTCATTTCTTCAATGATGTCAGTGTTTTTAGGACAGCACCCCCCTCTCTCTCTTACGCAGCCCTTGGAAAAGGGAGTTGACTCAACGATGCTCTAATCCCCTCATCTTTGATGTGACTAATTGGCCCGTGGTGTGTGTGACCCCTCCCGGTACCTCTGTAGGGGTCATGACCTAACCCCTGGAGTCAGATACTGCTTGTGATGGTATTAGGATCTCTAAATGAGAGTCAACATTGTGTACTGTACTCTGCTGTACCTCTCTACACTCAGGAAAAAAGGTTCCAAAAGGGATCTTTGCGGAGGGATAGGGATGCACCAAGAACCGTTTTGATCTGAAGAACCATTTTTAGAACCATCTTCCTAGAACCTTTAACATCCTAAGAACAATTTTTGGAAGAAAGGATTCTTTGATGATTCTTTGGAAGGCAAGAAGCGTTATTTGGAAGACAAGAAGAGTTCTACATAGAACCATATTATATCTCCCAGCATGCTCTATTGCAGGGTGATTTTCTGTGTTTTACATGTACATTGATTGGTTGATACATTTTCTGCTACAAATAGATAAATA
>NC_138297.1:46610000-46630000 GCF_965601325.2 Salmo salar
TAGTTTTATTGCTGTTGTATAACATGGGCTGACACAGATGGCCATGCAGAGTACAGTAGAGTACTACCTAAGAACACACGTGTGTATCTTTAACGGAGATAAGATATTAACAGCCTGAGTCTAGAGAATACAATACAGAAGAGGAGGAATAGAAACTGTCAAGGAGGCTCTGCAGAGTTGTACATTGTGTGTGTGTGTGTGTGTGTGTGTGTGTGTGTGTGTGTGCGTGTGTGTGCGTGTGTGCGTGTGTGCGTGTGTGTGCGTGTGTGTGCGCGCGTGTGTGTGTGTGTGTGTGTGTGTGTGTGTGTGTGTGTGTGTGTGTGTGTGTGTGTGTGTGTGTGTGTGTGTGTGTGTGTGTGTGTGTGTGTGTGTGTGCGTGCGTGTGTGTGCGTGTGTGTGTGTGTGTGCGTGCTCTCTCACTTCCACAACAAAGCTTATAGCCTGATTAGAAAACTCCTCATTGTTCTGGGACACACACATAAAACAGGTCTGACTCTGGGGCATGGAGGTAGAGGCAGGAGAAATGAACTCTCTCTCCATCTCTCTTTTAAATCTGCCGTTCGTCCGGTGCTCGGACTCTCAGACACTTCGTTAGTCCGATTCTCCCTTCAGACCCTTGGGATGGACAGGGGGATGTCACTGTGCTCCCTCGTTCTTTCTCTCTGCGACTGTGTCCTCTCACTGTCTCTATCTGCCGAAGACAAAGGAATAATCCAATTCATTACGCCTGTGACCATCGCTGTCTCATCGAGACAGCTTCATACACGCGTGTCATAGACCGTGTCACATGACAGAAATGTTTCTATCCTTTGACTGTCTTCATTTGACTCTCTTTCTTTCCTCTCGACATCATCATCTCTGAGTTCTCTCATTATCACCGACGGCTTAACTGCCTATCTTATTATGGTACTTGGGTGAACCATTGTAATGTCTCTCAGGAAGAACAGGTGTGTGTGTGTGTGTGTGTATATATGTGTGTGCATGTGTGTGTGTGTGTGTGTGTGTGATGTACTCCACCCAAGGGTTTAGCGAGATTAGAAGAGAAAGCATAGATAAAATGAAAATAGCAGACGCTTGAACGATTCTCTTAATCTCTCATTTATATGGATCCCAGGTTAATAGCCAGAGTGTATGACGTGTTTAACTGTCTGTGAACAATATGACCTGACTCAACCAGACAGAACCAGAGAGCGACCAGAGACAGAGAGGTAGAGTACTGACAGAGTAGCAAACAGAGGAGGGGATGCTATGGGGATGCCCTGAGAGAGTCGTATTAAACACACACACACACACACACACACACACACACACACACACACACACACACACACACACACACACACACACACACACACACACACACACACACACACACACACACACACACACACACACACACACACACACACACATATTCCCCAATCAAATCCTCTTGCCCTAACCCTGTCACCCTTTTGTGGAAATTAGCCCTCAGGCATTCACCAGCTCCAGATTAACGTCTGTCTGCTTAACGGAACCCTCCTTTTCTCTCTATAACGGCCTGATGCGATTCGCCGGCATCCATGACAGATCATCCAATCAAACGCTATAAGCGGGCTGGGGAGATTAGGTATGACGTGTGGTAGGGTCTGTTTTAAACGACGTGCTGGTATCAGAGCATCTCCAATTCATGGTCCTGGATTATCTCTCTGTCTGCCCACACGTTCATATCAGAGAGAGTGGGAGATATAGATCGAGAGACATGTGGGCAAGCTAGAGTTGACTGGCTAGTGTAATACCTTTGCAAATGCTTTGGAATAATGTCATTCACAAACGTGTTTAGCTCAGTCAGATAGGGAGACTCCAGTCATGCAGTCAGCTAGAATCTCCGTTTGTGCTGTCAATCGTAGGTTAGACATTACATACGGTACCCAGCAGGTGTGAACGTGCAGCAGGTAGGAAACCAGTCTCTTGATGATAGTCCATATGCTGGATGTACTGCATAGCTATATCAAAGCGTCCTCTCTTCCTCTCTCGCTGAGCACGCAGTGATATGAGTGAACGCCAAAGGAGAATTTCACACACCTCATTTGCTGCAGTCAATAAAAGAATATAGTCCAATTAGCAGATCTGGATCTCCACATGGTTAAGCTGATCATATTCAACGACCGCTCCAATGATCTATTGCATAGCTGCAGTGACTGTGTGTGATAGTGTGCTCCAATAGATGGTAGGATGGCCTGTATCTCTATGATTTACACACAAGATCCCCTGCCTGGTGCTAGCGTACCATAACATTGCGGCGCTACAGTACAGAACATT
Source organism: Salmo salar (assembly GCF_965601325.2). Taxonomy (NCBI): domain Eukaryota; kingdom Metazoa; phylum Chordata; class Actinopteri; order Salmoniformes; family Salmonidae; genus Salmo; species Salmo salar. The sequence goes on from NC_138297.1 coordinate 46,612,302, forward strand.
GAGGTGTGGTGGGTGACGTGAACTAACTGAGATTTACTCTCCCAGGGGCCAGCTCTGAATCTTCCTATTTATGCTATCATAAGGACCACTCCTAGCTCTCCTTGCACTCCCTGGGAACCTGATTTAACACACGCGCACACGCACACACAGACACACACACACACAGATAGGAGAAGAGAAGGAGAATGGGAGAGAAATAGATCCAAGTAATAGCAGGAGGAATGGAGGGAGGACAGAGACAGACAATGCTGAGTGGGAGAGGAGGAGGAGGAGGAGGAGGAGGAGGAGGAGGGAGAGCTAAATAAAAAGAGGAAAACAAGTCAGCGAGGTTAAAGAGGGGAAGAACAGGTCAGTGAGGTTAAAGAGGGGAAGAACAGGTCAGTGAGGTTAAAGAGGGGAAGAACAGGTCAGTGAGGTTAAAGAGGGGAAGAACAGGTCAGTGAGGTTAAAGAGGGGAAGAACAAGTCAGTGAGGTTAAAGAGGGGAAGAACAGGTCAGTGAGGTTAAAGAGGGGAAGAACAAGTCAGTGAGGTTAAAGAGGGGAAGAACAAGTCAGTGAGGTTAAAGAGGGGAAGAACAAGTCAGTGAGGTTAAAGAGGGGAAGAACAGGTCAGTGAGGTTAAAGAGGGGAAGAACAAGTCAGTGAGGTTAAAGAGGGGAAGAACAAGTCAGTGAGGTTAAAGAGGGGAAGAACAAGTCAGTGAGGTTAAAGAGGGGAAGAACAGGTCAGTGAGGTTAAAGAGGGGAAGAACAAGTCAGTGAGGTTAAAGAGGGAAAGAACAGGTCAGTGAGGTTAAAGAGGGGAAGAACAAGTCAGTGAGGTTAAAGAGGGGAAGAACAAGTCAGTGAGGTTAAAGAGGGGAAGAACAAGTCAGTGAGGTTAAAGAGGGGAAGAACAAGCCAGTGAGCGTTAAAGAGGGGAAGAACAAGCCAGTGAGCGTTAAAGAGGGAAAGAAACAGAAAGAAGGAGATGAGAGTCTAGATGGAGAACAGCAATAACACTGTTTCATTAAGGCAGCAGCCACAAGCCCAGCTAAACAATCTGCAGTAATAATGGGCCCGCATCTCATCTCTCTTCAGGGGGTGATCAAGCTGCCTCGCGCCTCCTGCTGCTCCTCCTCTCCTGCTCCTCCTGCACTACAAATGAGCCAGGGAGCCCGGGACGGCATCCCATACAGGAGAACACCATGGGAGAAACCCTCTCCTCAACCCCCAGTCCATGAACCTCCTCTATAAACTGGTACACAGCCCCCCTAACCCTGCAGCAACGCTCCACTACACTAACCCACTGGAGCGGTCTGGATACAATAGTCGTGATACCGTAATGAATAATAATATAATATTGCTGAACGTGACGGGTCAAGTGAGCTGGAGCGGCGGCGAGAATTGGGTTGTAACACGTGGATATGGACCTGTTGGAAAGCAGTTGTATTCTGCTGCAATGCCTCAAGAAAGACCAAAACCACAGTGACCCCACTATTTTAGCGGGCTAGTGTCCTGGGGTATACAGTGTTACAAGATCATGATGAATACGATTTGATTTGATATGATTAGGATCTCTTTTAGTCCTCATTTGGACTAATCTTCCAAGAGTCCTTAAACATTAAAATACAATTTATAATACGATCACATTTTCACATATAACACACTGTTACAAACAGACATAATACACTAACATATTGACCAGATAAATACTCTTAACAGTCTTTTCTGTCTGGATAACACATGGACGATCTATTCCTAGTATTTACTGAATGTCTGTCTCTTACCAACTGAATACTGTTGTGAATAGAGTTTGGCCGTTTTAAATGGTGCATATTATGAAATAAAATAAGCATGTTTTTTTCCCCTATTATCTTGTTGATTGATGACCAACCAAGAGCATTGAGCATTACAACAGAAGAACCGTATCTCCACCTTAAAACCATACTTGCTGCTTTGTTCTGTGCAATCTGCAGCCTCCTAATGCCACTCGCTGATGCATCTCCCCAGATTTATTTAGCTATCCTTCTGATCATGCATGCAGTTTTAATTTTAAAAAATTCTCCATAGATGAGTTATTTCAGACGACCATAATAAGCAGTTGTCTAGCTGCACTCCTAGTAGTTTGGTTTCTGACACTTCCTCAATTTGTACTCCCCCCATACTTAACTGTATCCCCTGCTGTGTTGGCCTTTTCTTGGTGGAATAGACATAACTTTGGCTTTCTTGGTGTTTAAAACAATGCGTAGTTGTCATGGTGCCGAATGATGCACTCATGGCGGTCGTCATGGCGCTAGTCATCCCTGTTTATGCAGTGCCGGTGTGTGTGTGTGTGTGTGTGTGTGGTGTGTGTGTGTGTGTGTGTGGTGTGTGTGTGTGTGTGTGTGTGTGTGTGTGTGTGTGTGTGTGTATATGTGTCCTCGTCTTAACCGAGCTCTTCTCTTCCTCTAGGCTATAAACTGATTTCCCTCTCCCCAAGTGACTCTGACACTTCAGCATCTCTGACACTTCAGCATCTCTGAGCATCATACCCGGACACGCTCTTCCTGAATGCAGCTCCCATCACCACGCAACGCTCCTGAGACAGAGAACAGTGAACGCACCCCCTTCGCTAACAACCCCAAACACAGCCGCAAGCCTCTGCGAGGGAAACACACTATAACCAGTTTCTGAAGCTGTCAAAATGTCAGAGAAGAGAAAGACAGAGAGTGAGTGAGGGAGATGGAGAGAACGAGAGAGTGAGGGAAAGAAAGCGGGAGATGGAGCGAAAGAGTGAGGGAAAGAAAGAGGGAGATGGAGAGAAAGACATTTGACAAAATCCTACAGTATTCCCTTCTGAGAGTCAAACCACTGAGGAGAAAGAGAGAGGAGGGGAGAACAGAGGAGAGGACAGGACAGGAAGAGGAGCGGATAGCGACAAAGTACAGTCTGTTCTCTGCAAAGTACAGTTCTAGCAGAGTTAAGATTCTAGTGAAGTAGGTCTACTCTGTAACACTTAACATTTGTTATAGTGAACTGTCAAAGTTTGTGTGTGTGTGTGTGTGTGTTAGTGTGTATTTCATCCCAGGCTCACAGTGTTTCCTTTCAGTAAGAGGTGTTAGGTATTACAGGCTCTCACAACAACATCTGAGTGAAGTATTGCTGTAACGTGCTGACTAACGAGGAGCTAAGGCTTTACAAACACAACCTGACAGGGAGAGAGATGATTCCAATGATTATGATGATACTGATGAGGGGGATGATAGTTAGATGATTATAGAAGAGGCACATCGATGATGATGGTCATATTCCAGGAATAGAAGGATGAAAAATGAATAGCTGTCAATCGCAGGCCACATCCTCCCTGAGAAGACAAGAAAAGAAGATGAAAAATGAGCGCGCTGCAGAAGAGCCTGCTGTGTGTGTGTTTCTGTGTGTGTGTGTGTGTGTGTGTGTGTGTGTGTGTGTGTGTGTGTGTGTGTGTGTGTGTGAGAGAGTGAGAGAGAGAGAGAAAGAGAGTGTGTGTGCGTGGGTGAGCGCATGTGCATGAGCGTGTGTATGTGTGCCCACTACCCAGTAGGTCTGCGACGGAATGAGAGAGACACGATTGGGACGGGAACCAACCCGCCATCGGCACCTTCCTCCCTCTCTCCCCTCTCCAGCAGCTGTTTAACACCCCCCCCCAGCCTAGCGCACCACAATAACAATTCCTTTCTGTGAGTGCGGAGGCAGAATTCACCGTTGCACCACTGCCCGTTTACAACGCAATCTCTTCAGTAAAAAGAGTCAGAGAATGCTGCGAAGCCTCCAGGGCACACACCCAGTCAGGGGGAGATAAACACTGCTTCTGTTCCACATGTAAAAAAGGAAAGAGAAATAAAAGTAAACAGGGTTGAGAGAGAGAGAGAGAGAGAGAGAGAGAGAGAGAGAGAGAGAGAGAGAGAGAGAGAGAGAGAGAGAGAGAGAGAGAGAGAGAGAGAGAGAGAGAGAGAGAGAGAGAGAGAGAGAGAGAGAGAGAGAGAGAGAGAGAGAGAGAGAGAGAGAGAGAGAGAGAGAGAGGCGGGGGTAAGCTGTTTGACAGTTGCTTGATGCTTGATGCTACAGAGTTAATACTGCATACTGTGCGCATCTTTCTTTGTCCCAACGCAGTTAAGCCAAAACCACACCCCGTTATTCAGAGGGGCGTTCTACAACGCTTTGAGCGCTCTCCAAGTCTCCAAATCCGGAAGTGAATATAACACGAAGCTTGACATTTCAGTCACTAGTTAATAGCATTTGCCCTTGTGTTTCAAGATTGAAAAATATAATAACGTAATGTCGTGGACCGAGCTAGCCATTAACGTCCCTTAACACTCAAAGACAGATTCAACGGCTGTAGCATAGCATATTCAACTGAATGATTAGCTAATACATATTTGAGATATTCCGAATAATAAGCATATGCTTTTACCTGATAGTAGACTACTAATGATAATATAACAACGTCAAATACCAAGCTAGTAACGTTAAGTAGCCTAGGTTAACTTAGCTGACCTTCAATTGAGGGAATTCAGCAGAGTTCTCTGAGACATTTTTACAACTCATTCAAACTCTGAAAATAAATACATGGGCAAGTGTTACCAATCATGATAATAATAGGCCTGCATTATGGTAGGGAGCTAATTGCTAAATTACACTTTCCATCCTTACCTTGGAATGGTACTGTCTCGGCGCTGATCGTCTGTGAGTGAGACAACGCTAGCTAGCCAATGGGAGCGCAGTAGAACGCTCCTCTGAATAATGGGGTGTGGTTTTGGCTTAACTGGGTTGGGACAAAGAAAGACGCGTACAGTACACGTTCTGTCTGTCTGTCTGTCTGTCTGTCTGTCTGTCTGTCTGTCTGTCCTGTCTGTCTGTCTGTCTGTCTGTCTGTCTGTCTGTCTGTCTGTCTGTCTGTCTGTCTGTCTGTCTGTCTGTCTGTCTGTCTGTCTGTCTGTCTGTCTGTCTGGTGTCTTTGTCTTCCTTCCTGAATGTCTGTATGTCTGTCAGGTCATTTATCTGACTTTTTGCATGGGTCCATGTATGGCTCTCTACACAGTGTGTGTCAGTTCCTCTGAGCTGAATCACAGTACTTGTCCCTCAGCTTCACTGTCTTTGTAAGTCTGTCTCTCTACTGTAGCTGTCTGCACAACTGCCTAGTCCAGGTCTGTCTGTCTGTCTCTCTTGTCTGTCTGCCTTTCTGTCTCTCTCTCTTGTCTGTATGCTATTTGTCATTCTATGTTGTGTCTCTGCATGTTGTTCTGCATGTACTGTATATATTTATCAGAATCCATGTCTGTGTGTGACACTGAGTCCCTTCAGTGTAGCTAGAGAGGAGAACTCACCATGGGTCGTCAGCTCCACACACACTAGAGGAACTGCTCCAGGCCTCTCACACACACCAGCACAATACACCATTGTACTCCAGTCACCAAAGCCCAGAGCTCCACAAATCCAAAGTCACTTCACACTTTCTTTTTGTCATTCTCTCATGCTATCTGCTCACACACTCTACAGAGAAACTCAGTAACAGCTGCACAGCGAGCTCCCTGGGAACTGTGTTCTATGATTTGTTAATGGAAAAACACAGTGTGTGTACAATGTGTGTGTGTGTGTATGTGTCTACTGTATATTGGTGTGTGTGTGTACATGTACCATCACCCCTCCTTTCATTTTTCCTTCTCTCCATTCTCCCTCCACCCAGAGGGCTCAGGCGGGAGGAGCCTCGGGCTCTACGCACACCTGAAGTTAATTCATATTCATGAGATACTGAGATGACTGGCATCAAAGTTACAACTGGGAGGGATGGTGAATATATCTGGTGTGTGTGTGTGTGTGTGTGTGTGTGTGTGTGTGTGTGTGTGTGTGTGTGTGTGTGTGTGTGTGTGTGTGTGTGTGTGTGTGTGTGTGTGTGTGTGTGTGTGTGTGTGTGTGTGTGTGCTTGTCTGCCCATCTGTTATGTATGTTGCATACCAGTGTGTGATGTATAATTGAGGTAAGAATTGTAAAATGACTCCCCTCTGCAGAGCACTGGGGACAGATAAATGTAGTTTCATTATGCTTTACATTCTAGATGAAAGCGTTCGGTCGGTGAATGACGGCACTGAAGACGCCATAGCAGACGCATCTAGCCCCTGTTTTGTGCTTTATAAGGTTTTACATGTTTCAATGCTCCAAGCTTCAAACGCTGACACAAATAGCCCTCCTCATCTAACATTCAGTCTACCATTCAGCTGGAAAAGGCTGAGGCGCTTCTGTAAAACAAAAGGGTGTTCATTTCCCCTCAGCCTCTTACGAGCTAGACTACCACGTCAGGTAAAGGCGTGCGCTGGTTGCTACGGTAACCGAAGTGGGATGAGGCATGAGCAAACACTTAGGTCTCAGGTTTAACACTGCCTATAAACATGGAGAGGGGAGAGAGGTTGGCTTGACTCATTGCAGGTAAGGCTTAGTGAGAAAGAGAGAGTGAGAGATGAGAGAGAGAGAGATTGTGGAGAGAGAGAAAGAGGGTGAGTGAGGGATAGAGAGCGAGAGAGATTGCTTTGGCTTTGGCAATGTAAACATATGTTTCCCATGCCAATAAAGCCCCTTAAATTGAAGTTGAAATACCATGTGGAAAGAGATAAAGAGGGGGACTGAGGGATAACGAGAGAGAGGTAGAGAGAGACAATGCGGAGAGAGGTAGAGAGAGAGAGATAGAGAGAGAGGGAGAGGGAGAGAGAGAAAAAAAACATGTTTTATGTCTTCTGATTCATTAGCTTGGGGGTGAGTGCAGGATGCTGACTATTATTGATACTGCTGAAATAACAATGGAGCCCACGGCCATCCATCACCTGACCTGTTGCCATGCCCGTGGCGGTCATCTTGGAACGCTAAGTCATTCTAATTAGCCCGGCAGGCATGGCAATGAAAGGGAGGTGGGGTTTGGAAGCCCCAGTTCTGATAGGTGAGGGAGGGGAAAAAAGTGTGGGTGTGAGTGTGAGTCATTCGCTAGATGATGTCACCGGCTGTAATGTGAGAACGAACATGTTGCGTATGATATTGCAATACCACTGTGTGATATTACAGGACTCAAGATCAAAGTAGTCTTGTCGGTGTTGTTCGGGGTTGCAGGTCTATTTGTTGGTCCACTAATGAGGCTTAAAGGTGAATCCCCTGCTGACCTTTCTTCACCTCACATCACCTATGAACGGGAAGCCCTGGGTCCCTGAGAGTGCAGGTCTAAGGCTAGAAAAAAAGTTAAATGTTGGTTCCAAATGTTCCATATGCACAAAAAGCTTAATTCTCCCAAATTCTGTCCACCAATTAGTTTACATCCCTGTTAGTGAACATTTCTCATTTGCCAAGATAATCCATCCACCTGACAGGTGTGGCATATGAAGAAGTTGATTAAACAGCACGATCATTACAGAGGTGCACCTTGTGCTGGGGACAATAAAAGGCCACTCTAAAATATGCAGTTTTGTCACACAACACAATGCCACAGATGTCTCAAGTTTTGAGGGAGTGTGCAATTGGCATGCTGACTGCAGGAATGTCCAACAGAGCTGTTGCCAGATAATTGAATGTTAATTTCTCTTCCATAAGCTGCCTCCAACATCGCTTTAGAGAATTGGCAGTATGTCAAACCGGCCTTACATCCTCAGACCACAGTAACCATGCCAGCCCAGGACTTTCGCATCTGGCTTCTTCACCTGCAGGATCGTCTGAGACCAGCCAACCAGACAGCTGATGAAACTGAGGAGTATTTCTGTCTGTAATAAAGCCCTTGTGGGGGGGGGGGGGTATTCTGATTGGCTGGGCCTCGCTCCCCAGTGGGTGGGCCTATGCCCTCCCAGGCCCACCCATGGCTGAGCTCCTGCCCAGTCATGTGAAATCCATAGATTAGGGCCTAATTTATTTATTTCATTTGAGCGATTTCCTTACATGAACTGTAACTCACAAAATCATTGAAATTGTGGCATGTTGCGTTTATATTTTTGTTCAGTATACTTCAAGCTGATTCGGAAGAGTTTCGTACCGTGGCTTATGTGAATTGAATTCAGAGCATGTCGGGAGCATGGTGGGATTGCGTTGAAATGAAATTCTCCCAGAGAATCTGATCATCTGGTCGACCTCCTTTGACACAAGCAAAACACGAGCCAATCACCATAGAGAACGGGACGTTCCCAACGGTGCCCGCGTTGACAGTAACCGCGTGCAGTGCTGAATTTGATCAAATGCAGGTGATAGCGTTATTTAATTTCTCAGAAAAATGTTGTAGGTAACAGCGCAACGTATCAGATTAGGGGAGAGTAAGGTTTTGGGATGAAATTGGTTCCATTTTATCCTTATATCTTATTCCAAAATGGGAGTTATTCCTATCTGTCTACTTGAAATGAATAAAAAATGTAACCTACAGAGTCTCTGAAATAACCAAGCTATTGATTTGGATTGAACAATATTCTTTACTAAATTAAAAAGTTCATACTTTGAAAGTATTACTTTTTATATAACCTTCTCCAACTTTTGAGATGCTGACGAGAATTGTCCAGGTGGATGACCTCTTGTAAAGTATATTACACATTTTATTCTTCAAATGATTAGGCTATGCAGCACCCTCTAGATTGGGGGCAATAGACTAGGAACTGTGAAAACCAACCTATCCAATGGTTTACCCAGGGCCGTATCTACATAGAGTATGAGGACACCGATGTCCGGACCTCTATCATTTTTGTCATTTGAAAACAATTATAAAAACATATATTTTGTACACAATAAAGAAAATCAGGTAAGAGTCAACATCTAAATATTGCTTCCTCTAAATGTTGATCAAAGCTCAGAACGCTTATATTCTTGATCTGACTGGAATCATGAACAGTGGTTTGTTCGTTTTGTTCGCGTGCGTCTCCCGGATTTGCGTTTAGCAGCACACCACCCTCTCAAACAGCTAACTCCATCCTCTCACGGCACAGACCGAGGGCCTGAGACGTGACACAAACTACCCTAGCTTGGAGTCAGCTCAAGTAGGTGTTTAGCGACGCTGCTGAGAGTGTGGCTGCGTGATGCCGGACATAAGGCAATCTCATTATTCCTCTCCAGCCATTAACCCGAGCCCGTCCTCCAGAATTAAGGTGCCACCAACCTCCTGTGGTACCGTGGTTCCCTAACTTCTGGTTGGGGCCCCATGTGGGTTCCCCTGAGAAAATCTGTACTAATCTTATCAAACAAATTAGGGGGAAAAAAATAGATATGTTTTAATATGAATATCTCAACATGGCCTATCTTCCCTATAGGCCTACATTAAAATGCAACCAAAATGCAAACAACACAGTTCTAAAAATGTCCTAACTTTTTGTTTATATCGGTGGTTGTTCGTCTTATCTCGATCGCCCACTGGAGTTTGTAGTTTACTCATTACCCACCTTTTTTTTTTACCACTACATTACTGATATCAATACAGAATCGTAAGTAATATGCAAATAATTCATATGAATGTGATAATTCGATCATCTGTGTGCTCCATTGATGTCTGTTTGTGCGGATCTTGATTAGTAATGCCTAGGAATACAAATGCTTTGAAATTTTGAGAAAAGTGACATCTATGTAAAGAGTTGATGATTTTATTCAATTCATCGTTACAGCTGACTGAACAGTCACTGATGCTACGTGTCAGTGTGAATAATTTCATATTTCCCCGCAGAACATTGTAATTGTATCGCTAATAGGCTGTGTGTCTGTAGATGGACTGAGGTGAATGAAGCTAGAGCAGCCAAGGTCATAATGGCTGGGGTCATTTTTGCTTATTTTTGCTGTTGTCCAAATAGCATTTTAAAGTTGTTTGTATAGAAATGCAGTAAATAAGCTTCAACGTTCTATAAAACTCCTCACTGCTCAGTTCTTTTTTATTTAACCTTTATTTAACTAGGCAAGTCAGTTAAGAACAAATTCTTATTTACAATGACGGCCTACACCGGCCAAACCTGGACGACGCTGGGCCAATTGTGCGCCACTCTATGGGGCCCCCAATCACGGCCGGTTGTGATACAGCCTGGATTCAGGGTGTCTGTAGTGAAGCCTCAAGCACTGAAGCCTCAAGCACTGAGATGCAGGGCCTAAGACCGCTGCAGCACTCTGGAGCCCAGAGAGGTTATTGCACTGTTTTCTCCAGCATGTTGCTGGAAGACCAGCGAAAGTAAACATTTGAAGATTGGGACAATGATTAGACTATCATAGATGGATATAAAGTGGATATAAAGTGAGCATTTCAGTCCAATTAACACATGACTTGCATGCACACATCGTTTCGCTTAAGGATTTTAGTTTGTTTGATATTTTGACAATGTGAAACCAACAGTCCAAATGCAAAAAAATACAATGTAACAAATAATCAAACACTTATTCGAACTATAGCAAACAAACTGTGTGAAAACGCCCCATGGAACCTAGCCCTTTTTTTTGTTGCATCGGGACCACGTCTGACTGATCTAAATTGCTAGTAGGGTCATGGGGTGGGGGCTTTCTGATGAGTTGGGTCATGGGGTGGGGGCTTTCTGATGAGTTGGGTCATGGGGTGGGGGCTTTCTGATGAGTTGGGTCATGGGGTGGGGGCTTTCTGATGAGTTGGGTCATGGGGTGGGGGCTTTCTGATGAGTTGGGTCATGGGGTGGGGGCTTTCTGATGAGTTGGGTCATGGGGTGGGGGCTTTCTGATGAGTTGGGTCATGGGGTGGGGGCTTTCTGATGAGTTGGGTCATGGGGTGGGGGCTTTCTGATGAGTTGGGTCATGGGGTGGGGGCTTTCTGATGAGTTGGGTCATGGGGTGGGGGCTTTCTGATGAGTTGGGTCATGGGGTGGGGGCTTTCTGATGAGTTGGGTCATGGGGTGGGGGCTTTCTGATGAGTTGGGTCATGGGGTGGGGGCTTTCTGATGAGTTGGGTCATGGGGTGGGGGCTTTCTGATGAGTTGGGTCATGGGGTGGGGGCTTTCTGATGAGTTGGGTCATGGGGTGGGGGCTTTCTGATGAGTTGGGTCATGGGGTGGGGGCTTTCTGATGAGTTGGGTCATGGGGTGGGGGCTTTCTGATGAGTTGGGTCATGGGGTGGGGGCTTTCTGATGAGTTGGGTCATGGGGTGGGGGCTTTCTGATGAGTTGGGTCATGGGGTGGGGGCTTTCTGATGAGTTGGGTCATGGGGTGGGGGCTTTCTGATGAGTTGGGTCATGGGGTGGGGGCTTTCTGATGAGTTGGGTCATGGGGTGGGGGCTTTCTGATGAGTTGGGACTGGGGAAGCTGGAACTGAATCTGATGGTTGTTACTTAAGGCCCTAAGAGCAGACACGGTAGTATGGATACGTGGACTAGGTCAATGTGTAGATGTGAGACATAGCTTCATGTCCATCTCACTCTGTCACTTTCTGCTCTCTTTTTCCTCATCTCCCACTTTTTCCCTCTACCCGCACACACACACACACACACACACACACACACACACACACACACACACACACACACACACACACACACACACACACACACACACACACACACACACACACACACACACACACACACACACACACACACAAACACACACACACACACACACACACACACACATACTTACGCCCTTGTCATCAGAATAAAGCACACAACAGAGAGTGAACACACTCAGTAGGTCTATTTACAGTATGAATGACTAAAGTACTGTAGCGGTATGGTTGGAACATCAAAGCTTCAGTATTTCAAAGCAACTCTCATTATGTGTTTTCATGTGTCCTGTCACTGTGTAGTAAGATGAAACATGCTGTTTTGTATACTAACTTTACAAAGAGGTGACCTCAGTGAAGGTTCATACCTTATATTTGACTGTATTTTATTTCACCTTTATTTAACCAGGTAGGCCAGTTGAGAACAAGTTCTTATTTACAACTGTGACCTGGCCAAGATAAAGCAAAGCAGTGCCTCACAAACAACACAGAGTTACACATGGGATAAACAAACGTACAGTCAATAACACAATAGAAAAATCTATATACAGTGTGTGCAAATGTAGTAAGATTAGGGAGGTAAGGCAATAAATAGGCCATAATGGCGAAATAACTACAATTTAGCAAATAAACACTAGAGTGATAGATGTGCAGAAGATGAATGTGCAAGCAGAGATACTGGAGTGAAAAGGAGCAAAAATAAATAACAATATGGGGATGAGGTAATTGAGTGGGCTATTTACAGACGGGCTGTGTACAGGTGCAATGATCGGTAAGCTGCTCTGATAGCTGATGCTTAAAGTTAGTGAGGGAGATATAAGACTCCAGCTTCAGTGATAATTGCAATTTGTTTCAGTCATTGGCAGCAGAGAACTGGAAGGAAAGTTGGACAAAGGAGGGGGATTGGGGACGACCAGTGAAATATACCTGCTGGAGTGTGTGCTACAGGTGAGTGCTGCTATGGTGACCAGTGAGCTGAGATAAGGCGGGGCTTTACCTAGCAAAGACTTATAGATGACCTGGAGCCAGTGAGTTTGGCATCGAATATGAAGTGAGGGCCAGCCAACAAGAGCACACAGGTTGCAGTGTTGGGTAGTATATGGGCTTTTGGTGACAAAACAGATGGCACTTGGATAGACTACATCCAGTTTGCTGAGTAGAGTGTTTTAGGCTATTTTGTAAATGACATCGCCAAAGTCAAGGATCGCTAGGATAGTCAGTTTTACGAGGGTATGTTTGGCAGCATGAGTGAAGGATGCTTTGTTGCGAAATAGGAAGCCAATTCTAGATTTAATTTTGTATTGGAGATGCTTAACGTGAGTCTGAAAGGAGAGTTTACAGTCTAAGCAGACACCTAGATATTTGTAGTTGTCCACATGTTCTAAGTCAGAACCGTCCAGAGTAGTGATGCTAGACGGGCGGGCAGGTGCAGGCAGCGATCGGTTGAAGAGCATGCATTTAGTTTTACTTGCATTTAAAAGCAGTTGGAGGCCACGGAAGGAGTGTTGTGTGGCATTGAAGCTCATCTGGAGGTTTGTTAACACAGTGTCCAAAGAAGGGCCAGAAGTATACATAATGGTGTTGTCTGCGTAGAGGTGGATCAGAGAATCACCAGCTGCAAAAGCGACACCATTGATGTTTTCAGAGAAAAGAGTCGGCCTGAGAATTGAACCCTGTGGCACCCCCATAGAGACTGCCAGAGGTCAGCAGGCCCTCCAATTTGACACACTGAACTCTGTCTGAGAAGTAGTTGGTGAACCAGGCGAGGCAGTTATTTGAGAAACCAAGGCTGTTGAGTCGGCCGATAAGAATGCGGTGATTGACAGAGTCGAAAGCCTTGGCCAGGTCGATGAAGACGGCTGCACAGTATTGTCTTTTATCGATGGCGGTTATGATATCGTTGAGGACCTTGAGCGTGGCTGAGGTGCACCCATGACCAGCTCGGAAACCAGATTGCGTAGTGGAGAAGGTACGGTGGGATTCGAAATGATCGGTGATCTGTTTGTTAACTTGGCTTTTGAAGACTTTAGGAAGGCAGGGTAGGATAGATATAGGTCTGTTTCCCCCTTTGAAGAGGGGGATGACCACAGCCACTTTCCAATCTTTAGGGATCTCAGATGATATGAAAGAGAGGTTGAACAGGCTAGTAATAGGGGTTGCAACAATTGAGGCGGATCATTTTAGAAAGAGAGGGTTCACATTGTCTAGCCCAGCTGATTTGCCGGGGTCCAGATTTTACAGCTCTTTCAGAACATCAGCAATATCGATTTGGGTGAAGGAGAAATGGGGGAGGCTTGGGCAAGTTGCTGTGGGGGGTGCAATGCTGCTGACCGGGGTAGGGGTAGCCAGGTGGAAAGCATGGCCAGATTTATCAGTGGTGACAGTGTTTCCCAGCCTCAGTGCAGTGGGCAGCTGGGAGGAGGTGCTCTTATTCTCCATGGACTTTACAGTGTCCCAGTGCTTTTTGGAGTTGGTGCTACAGGATGCAAATTTCTGTTTGAAAAAGCTAATCTTTGCTTTCTCAACGGCCTGTGTATATTGGTTCCTAAATTCCCTGAAAAGTTGCATTTCACGGGGGCTGTTCAATGCTAATGCAGTACGCCACAGGATGTGTGTACATGTTTTTGTGCTGGTGAAGGGCAGTCAAGTCTGGGGTGAACCAAGGGCTATATGTGTTCTTAGTTCTACATTTTTTGAATGGGGCATGCTTATTTAAGATGGTGAGGAAAGCACTTTTAAAGAATAACCAGGCATCCTCTGCTGACGGAATGAGGTCAATATCCTTCCAGGATGCCCGAGCCAAGTCGATTAGAAAGGCCTGCTCGCTGAAGTGTTTTAGGGAGCGTTTGACAGTGTTCCCTAAGCCTTCCCTGTGGCTCAGTTGGTAGAGCATGGTGTTTGCAACGCCAGCATGGTGTGTGCAATGCCAGGGTTGTGGGTTTGATTCCCATGGGGGGCCAGTACAAAAAAAAATGCATCAAATGAAATGTATCCATTCACTACTGTACGTCGCTCTGGATAAGAGCGTCTGCTAAATGACTAAAATGTAAATGAGGGGTGGTTGTTTGACCGCGGGTGCAGGTAATGAGGCAGTGATTGCTGAGATCCTGGTTGAAGAGGTGTATTTAGAGGGCAGGTTGGTCAGGATGATATCTATGAGGGTGCCTGTGTTTACAGATTTAGGGTTTACCTGGTAGGTTCCTTGATAATTTGTGTGAGATTGAGGGCATATAGCTTAGATTGTAGGGTGGCCAGGGTGGCAATTAATTCACATATGGTTTCCATGGCACAGCTGGGGGCTGAGGGGGTCTATAACAAGCAGCAACAGTGAGAGACTTATTTCTGGAAAGGTGGATTTTTAAAAGTAGAAGCTCGAACTGTTTGGGCACAGACCTGGATAGCATGACAGAACTCTGCAGGATATCTCTGCAGTAGAATGCAACTCCACCTCCTTTGGCAGTTCTATCTTGTCGGAAAATGTTGTAGTTGGGGATGGAAATTTCAGAGTTTTTGGTGTCCTTCCTAAGCCAGGATTCAGAAACGGCTAGGACATCAGGGTTGGTGGAGTGTGCTAAAGCAGTGAATAAAACAAACTTAGGGAGGAGGCTTCTGATGTTAAAGTGCATGAAACCAAGGCTTTTACGGTTACAGAAGTCAACAAATGATAGCGCCTGGGGAATAGGAGTGGATTCAGGGCATAATGTACACACAATGGTATGGTAGGATGTGAGTACAGTGGAGGTAAACCTAGGTGTTGAGTGACGATGAGAGAGGTTTCGTCTCTGGAGGCACCAGTTAAGTCAGATGTGGTCTCCGCATGTGTATGGGGTGGGACAAAAGAGCTATCTAAGGCATTTTGAGCGGGACTGAGGGCTCTACAGTGAAATAAAACAATAAGAACTAGTCAAGACAGCAGTAGACAAGGCATATTGACATTAGAGAGAGGCATAAAGCAATCACAGGTGTTGATCAGGAGAGCTAAGACAACAACGGGTAAATGGCGATGAATGGGCGGAGCGGGTCAGTTAGGTACATACAGGACCTGAGTTCGAGGCTGGGGCCGACAGGTAAACAAAATGAGCGCAGCGCTGACACAGCGCTCAGAAAAGCTAGTGGGTCGGGCTAGTAGATGGTTCTTCGGCGACATCGTAACAGAATAGCCTGTTGAGACCACATCGGGTGATCACGTCGGCAGTCCAGTCGTGATGGATCGGCGGGGCTCCCTGTCGACAATAAAGGGTCTAGGCCAATTGGCAAGGAGGTATTGTAGCCCTAGAATTAGCTGGTATATAGGCCTAGCTCGAGGCTAGCTCAAGGCTAGCTGGTGCTTGCTTCGGGACAGAGGCGTTAGCTAACAGTAGCCACTCGTTTGCAGCTAGGTAGCTGCGATGATCCGGTGTAATGATCCAGAGCTGCAGGAGTCCGGTGATGTGGTAGAGAGAAGCAGTTCGATATGCTCTGGGTTGATATTGTGCTGTGCAGACTGGCAGGTGTTGTCCAAGCTAAGGCTGGCTGGTGACAGAGAAAAAAGGTGAAGACCGCTAGCCGTGGCTGACAAAGACTAGTAGCTAGTTAGCAGGCTAGCTCCTGATGGAAGTTCCAGTTATAAGGAGTTAAAATAGCAGATCCGTACCACTTTGGGTGAGGCGGGTTGCAGGAAAGTATATTTAGTTCCTAGATAGAAAGTGAGATTAAGACATATACGAAAAAGACTGGTTATTTACACGGGATAAGACACAGGATAAGAATAAGACAAACACACACGTCCTACTGCTACGCCATCTTGGATCCAAGATGTATGTACAGTGTACACAAAACCTTGTATGTGCCAATACTACTTTTGACCAGGGCCCATACTACTTCTGACCAGGGCCCAAATACCTCTTTTGACCAGGGCCTATACTATTTTTGACCAGGGTCCATACAATTTTTGACCAGGGTCCATACTACTTTTGACCAGGGTCCATACTACTTTTGACCAGGGTCCATACTACTTTTGACCAGGGTCCAGACTACTTTTGACCAGGGTCCAAACTACTTTTGACCAGGGCCCATACTACTTTTGACCAGGGTCCAGACTACTTTTGACCAGGGTCCATACTACTTTTGACCAGGGTCCAGACTACTTTGCTCCATACTACTTTTGACCAGGGTCCAGACTACTTTTGACCACGGTCGATGATACTTTTGAGCAGGGTCCATACTAATTTTGACCAGGGACCATACTACTTTTGACCAGGGTCTATACTACTTTGACCAGGGCCCATATACTACTTTTGACCAGGGCCTATACTATTTCTGACCAGGGTCTACCTTTGACCAGGGTCTATACTACTTTTGACCAGGGTCTACTTTTGACCAGGGTCTATACCACTTTTGACCAGGACCCATACTACTTTTGAGCAGGGTCTATACTACATTTGACCAGGGTCTACTTTTGACCAGGGTCTATACTACTTTTGACCAGGGTCCATACTACTTTTGACCAGGGTCCATACTACTTTTGAGCAGTGTCTATACTACTTTTGACCAGGGTCCATACTACTTTTGACCAGGGTGTATACTACTTTTGACCAGGGCTCATACTACTTTTGAGCAGTGTCTATACTACTTTCGACCAGGGTCTATACTAATTTTGACCAGGGTCCAGACTACTTCTGACCAGGGTCCATACTACTTTTGAGCAGTGTCTATACTACTTTTGACCAGGGTCCATACTACTTTTGACCAGGGTGTATACTCCTTTTGACCAGGGCTCATACTACTTTTGACCAGTGTCTATACTACTTTTGACCAGGGTCTATACTACTTTTGACCAGGGTCTATACTACTTTCGACCAGGGTCTATACTACTTTCGACCAGGGTCTATACTACTTTTGACCAGGGTCTATACTACTTTTGACCAGGGTCCAGACTTCTTTTGACCAGGGTCCATACAACTTTTGAGCAGGGTCCATACTACTTTTGAGCAGGGTCTATACTACCTTTCACCAGGGTCCAGACTACTTTTGAGCAGGGTCCAGACTGCCTATGACCAGGGTCCAGACTACTTTTGAGCAGGGTCTATACTACCTTTGACCAGGGTCCAGACTACTTTTGACCAGGGTCTATACTACCTTTGACCAGGGTCCAGACTACTTTTGAGCAGGGTCCATACTACTTTTGACCAGGGTCCATATAATTCATGTATTTACACTAAAGCCTTGGGCAACGATAGAGTTATGCTGATAACACAATCATTAAATCAATACATGA
>NC_138297.1:46632500-46882500 GCF_965601325.2 Salmo salar
AGTGTACACATTAGACAGGAGCAGAGGGCAAATTACCCTCACACACTCTTCTCCCCTGTGACTTATTACATCTGAATTATTATGTGGATTATAATTAATGGACATTTTTGTAGGGGTGATACATTTTTCGTTAGGGGAAATTAAGTCTGAAATTGCATTTTTAAAAGCCTTTTTAAAACTCAAATACACTTCAAGTTTACATTTCTTTGCAGGAAAATTCTAAGCAACAAAATAGTGATCAAATTAAGATCCTACATCTGTATCTACCGTACTCTACCTCCCCATTCCCATATTCTCCTTTCTTCTACTTCCCTCTCTTACTCCATCTCTTCTCATCACGATCTTCTCCTCTCCTCCGCTTCCCTATTTTACTTTGCCTCCCCATCCCTCTCGTCTAACTTCCACTCCCCTCTTCTCTACTCCATGTCCCTCTCTTACTGTCCTCATCTCCCTCTCTTCTCCTCTCTTATCCCCATCCCTCTTTCCTATCCCCCTGCTGTGCAGACAGAGTATGTTCCTTGGCGAGGTAATGGGTTTCTTCTAAGTCATCACTCACATTCACACACATGATGATTTATATCAGTGACTCAGAACATAATGTATATTGACCAGTTAACTTGTCTTGGTTCCCATGTATAAAACCCTAATTGCTCCTGTAAGTCACTCTGGATAAGAACATCTGCTTGCTAAATGACCAAAATGTCAAACATTCTCCCTATAAGAAGAGTGAAAACATTGAATTGGAAGGTTTAGTGTTGGAGTGGTTTGGAAGGTTTAGGGTTGGAGTGGTTGTGAAGGTTTAGGGTTGGAGTGGTTTGGAAGGTTTAGGGTTGGAGTGGTTTGGAAGGTTTAGGGTTGGAGTGGTTTGGAAGGTTTAGGGTTGGAGTGGTTTGGAAGGTTTAGGGTTGGAGTGGTTTGGAAGGTTTAGTGTTGGAGTGGTTTGGAAGGTTTAGGGTTGGAGTGGTTTGGAAGGTTTAGGGTTGGAGTGGTTTGGAAGGTTTAGGGTTGGAGTGGTTTGGAAGGTTTAGGGTTGGAGTGGTTTGGAAGGTTTAGGGATGGAGTGGTTTGGAAGGTTTAGGGTAGGAAGGTTTAGGGTTGGAGTGGTTTGGAAGGTGTGTGCATTTATTCATTTATTCCACAGCCTCCCGTACGGACCCTCTACTACTCTCTCTGTAACAATATCTATATTCTACTCAGGGTAGACCAGCCCTGGATAGACCCTCCAGAAATAAAATGTAAAAGCAGAACGGAAAAAAGTCTACACCATGGTAATTAGATGGAGTGTTTGTGGCGGCATCCCTCCTCCTTCCTCCTGTCCTCCCTCTCTCATCTCCTCATACCACTTTCCTCTCCTGTTGTACATGGTAATTGAATTTGCCAGGGAAAGTGAGGGCTGATTGTATTGCCTGGGTTATCACCATGGTGGATGCTTGGGGCGTCGCCATGGTAATCCCCCCATACTATGCCCGGGTGCTCCATCTCTCCCCGAAATATAGAGGGAACGAGACAGACACATTAGGGCAGGGAAAGTTTCCCAACTCGATTTAGAGTTGGAAAGTTCAGGCATGCTATGCTTGTCTATGAGAGTGATTGGTAGCAAGCTTGCATGGCAGCACCAGGGGTGAAGAGGTCATCTGCAAGAGTGAAAACATTCACTACCAACTAAGATACCGTAGCGAAGTCAGGGGGTCGTTCCAACCGGGGATTGAACCGTGGACCTTACCCAACACCTTACACCAAGAAATTCCAGGTTGTTTAATGTTGGGTTAAGTTGGCTTTTATACCAACAAAAAAAGCAGGCCGAAGCAAGATGGATATATTCCAACCAAATCACTGGATAACCAATAGGATGGCTGTATTGCGATGCCAACGAATCATGGTCGTACACTAAGATCTATTACGAAACCAAAGAGACACATCACAACCCAAAAAAGTCACCAAATCCCCAATGAAGAGCTTTCCCTTTGCACTGAATCCGATGGACCAATGGGTCTGCGTTAATCAAGTCTGGTCACGAAAGTGAAGTAATACGAATATTTAAGAGATTTATAATAGTCTTGTCTTTGAAGCACACAGTGTGTTATATATGCAGGATTATACTGAAGCCCTTCATAGTTCCCCATGAAACATGCCATGGAGCAGCTTATGAGAGGGGAATCAGATCTCTTATGCCCAAATCTGCCCTCCCTGCTGCTTCTGAGAGTCACACACAGTCACGATAGCGAGGGCAGGAGAAGAGGAGAGAGAGAGAGAGAGAGAGAGAGAGAGAGAGAGAGAGAGAGGCAGACAGACAAAGACCGAAACCATTCCAAATACTCAACAGATATGTCCCTATGTCTTTGGCCTTATCACTTAGGCATGTGTACAGTGGAGGGGTATAAGAGGAGCAGGAAGATAAAGAGCAGTCTCTGTGGTCTGACTCCTGGGCCGTTGACCCACCCATCCCCCAGACAGGCAGATCATGAGCAAACTGCCATGCGATTCAATTTGCAATGGCTGTCTCTGCCACCCCAAACATCTCTTACCCTCTCTAACCCTCCAATCCCCCCTTACCCCCATAGGCCGTCCATCTCAGCACGCCACAGCAAGCAACCAAGCCCTGAGTCTGGGCTTTGCTCCAATCCCCCCATACTTCTCTCTCTCTCTCTCGCTCTCTCTCTCTCTCTCTCTCTCTCCCTCTCTCTCCCTCTCTCTCCCTCTCTCTCCCTCTCTCTCCTCTCTCTCTCTCTCTCTCTCTCTCTCTCTCTCTCTCTCTCTCTCTCTCATGCTCCATCCAGCTCCACATGCTGTGAATCCATCCACCACCTGCCCCTACCTCTCTCTTCCTCTCCTCCGCTATCCCCCTCTTCCTCCCTCTTTCCTCTCCTCCCTATCTCCTCTCTTCCATGCTCCAGCCAGCTCTACAGGCTGTGGCTAGCTGATACACAGGCCCATTCATCTCCTCTCTCTGATTCAGAAAGCCCACCAGCCTAGCCTGTGTGTGTGTGTGTGTGTTTTACTCAGTTCACTGACTGTCTACATATTCATGGTGTATAAAGGGGCTTACAACACAAAAAGCCTGGCAAATACTGTCTGTGTGTGTTTCTGTTTGGTCACACAGGTCATATTAGAAGTTGAGTGCTTTGGAGGGATTGTACACTGTACACAGGGATTGCTAAAGTGTTTAGGCCCAGGAGAGTGGTGCTCAAAAGGGCTGAACTGGCAGGAGGGACAGGGGCTTTGGAGGGAGAAGGGCTGGAGCTTTTAAGATGCAAATGTTCTTTTCAAGATTCTGCTCTCATCTGAGAGGGGAGAGGAGGGGAGAGGAGGAAGGGGAGGGGAGAGGAGGGGAGCGGAACATCGGCAGCTGGAGTGGTGTGTCACACCGAAGAAATGGCTTTTCAAAAAGAGCCATGAGACAAACCGCAACGTTAACAACACAAAAATGAACTGATAAGGCATACTATGGGAGGTTGAAGACAGTACGGAGACACTGCACACGTTTACATAAATGTACAGTATATGTGTATGTACAGTATGTGTGTATGTACAGTATGTGTGTATGTACTGTATGTGTGTGTGTGTGTGTGTGTGTGTGTGTGTCTTACTCAGTTAGGGCCAGCGTACTGCACTGAGCAGTGTATGTGTGTGTGTGTGTGTGTGTGTGTGTGTGTGTGTGTGTGTGTGTGTGTGTGTGTGTGTGTGTGTGTGTGTGTGTGTGTGTGTGTGTGTGTGTGTGTGTGTGCGTGCGTGCGTGCGTGCGTGCGTGTGTGTGCCTGCGTGCGTGTGTGTGTCAAAGAGAGATACTGGGTGCATCGTTCCAGTGTTTGAGCCTGAACACACACCATAACCACCTCTGCTTCACACACAGTTAGAGCCAGAGCGCCAGCCTGTCTGTGTGTGAGAGATAATGGGTACAGTTTGACTTGGTACTAGACTTAAGGAAACATTGCACTACCCCAGCAAGCAAGAGAAGAGAGCTCCCTACTCCCTTTGGAAGGACCTGTCTCAATGCACTAGAGAGAGTCTCCTCTCCTTGTCTCCTAAATCCTTAGTGGAGGTATTGGTTGAGTAGGAAAAACATGTATCAGTGCACCGGAGAGTCTCCTTTCCTTGTCTCCTTAACCCTTAGAGGAAGTGGTTATGCTTGTGTGGAGGGCACCTGTGGGTTTCTGTCAGTGATATCCCTCTTGGCTGCCCCAAATAAAAAAATACTACAGTATACTATAGAATACTATAGTACTTACTGAAGAATTCTGTAGTAAACTGTATTATACTGTAGAATACTATACTACACACTGTAGTGTCCCTCGAACATGTGTAGTACTTATTATAGCATTTTGGAGTATACTGAATACTATAGTAAATACTAAAGTATTATCCACACACTTTTTACTATTTACAAACACTGTAGTAAATACTACAGAAATGTCAGCAAAATGTCAGCAAAAACACTACATGTTTAACTATAGTAAATACTACAGTATTTAATTGGCATATACCCTGCCCATTTTGTACCACCTGTAAATAAGAAACCTACAAGCCAAGTACAGACCATATATTGTGTTCCCTACAGGTTATAGAAAAGAACAGCTTGGATCTCTCCTTTCAGAACCCAGTCCCATAGGTTATGGAACATTTTCTTTTAGTGTTTCTCTAATAGGTTTCCTCAAGGAGAAAGCCCCCCTACCTCTATGTCAACGATAATAAAACAAAAACACTAGTAAATTGTACTGTAATGTCCCCAAAAACACTACAGTAAATACTACAGTATACTACAGTCCGCAAAAACAATACAGTATTTACTATAGTATATACTACTCTTTTTTTGAATACAGTATTTTTACTATAGTAAACTTTAAATACTACTTAAGTCCGCAAAAAACACTACAGTGTTCCTACCCAGTGGAGTGTGCTGAGGGGTGGACGGCTCATAATAATGTCTGGAATGGAGTCAATGGAATGGTATCAAGCACGTCACAGATGTGGTTTCAATGTGGTTGATACCACTCCACTGACTACATGCCAAACATTATTATGAGCCGTCCTCTCCTCAGCAGCCGCCACGGTTCCGTCTATAGCATACACTATAGTATTTATTCATGTGGGTGCTCCATGTCTGTCATCCTGACACAGGTTGGTAAAAATAAGGAAGGGAACAGAAACCTACTCTCTCTTTCTTTCTTTCTTTCTTTCTTTCTCTCTTTCTTTCTTTCTTTCTTTCTTTCTTTCTTTCTTTCTTTCTTTCTTTCTTTCTTTCTTTCTTTCTTTCTTTATTTCTTTCTCTTTCTCTCTCTCCTCTCTCTCTCTCTCTCTCTCTCTCTCTCTCTCTCACTCTCTCTCGTTGCCAAACAGAAGCCCTCCTCTCCAGGTCTGTATTACAGTTTTTCTCAATTGCTAAAACACTAAAACCCATTGGCTGAACAAAGTTCTCAGTTGCCTGGACTCATTTAGCTAATTATGCAGTCTGCTGTTAATACCTTAAACCATTTCACATGGTAAAACACAATTTGCAGATCTCACTTAGACTTTTCAGCAAAACGCTAAACACATTCTCATTCTCAAAACACATTCTGCACTCTAATGCACATGTCATCCTCACTGGTAAACAAGTGGCAACAATCAAATACAAATAGAGAACACATGTCATTGATTGAACACAACCACTCAAAATTGATTTAACCTGTTTCAAATGATGCGACACAACCAATATAAGCCAGTTCAGAGAGCAAACAGGTTGTTGAAGTTGGGAAGGAGAAAGTCTGAGAATGGATAGAAGAAACAATGTGAGAGGACGAGGACGAGTGCGTATGCGAGGTGGGCGATGAGGAGGAAGAGGAGGGCAAGAAAGAGGAAGAGGAGGACGAAGAGGAAGAGGAAGCCAAAGAGTGGAAATATCTGATGAAATTCGAGCAACAGTTATAGACCATGTTCTTGTCCATGGACTGACAATGAGGGAAGCTGGATTTAGAGTGCAACTCAATTTGAGCCGATTTTCTGTGTCCACCATAGTAAGGACATTCAGAGAAGAGAACAGGTACAGTATACTACTGTATTTTTGTAATTGCAAATTTACTGTACTACACTATATGCAGCTGTTTCAATAGACATTTGTAAAGTTAATCACTGTATGTATTGTACTGCATGAATATGTTTTGTAACTGCACAACTACTTTTTGTAGAATTGCAAGGCTGCCACATGCAGGTGGAAGGACAGCTATATTCACTCGGGAGCAAGAGGCTGTTATAGTTGGCATGGTCCTTCAAGATAATGCAATACGACTCAGAGAAATCCAGGAACGAGTGATACAAGACAACACACACTTCCAGGGAATCGACAGTGTGAGTATTTCCACAATTGACCGTGTCCTCCCTCCATCGTAACAGGATGCGAATGAAACAAGTATACAGAATACCTTTTGAGTGCAACTCACCAAGGGTGAAAGAACTGCGAGCTCAGTATGTGCAAGTAAGTGTACATTCAGAAACATTTACTGTAATCCAGATTGTCTACAGTACTAACACATACTATGTGAATGGCATTACTCTTCAGTACATACAATGTATGTGAATCAGAAGTGCATCCAGTAGGCCTAATTGTACTCTACAGAATAGCACTGTCTCTGTACGACTTACAAAATCCTATATACAGTATATTGTATTTCTACACAGACAATATTTGACTTGGAATCCTTGGACAGACCCCATGAGTTCATCTTTGTCGATGAAGCAGGCGTCAATCTTACAAAGAGAAGAAGGAGAGGCCGAAACATGATTGGACAGCGGGCCATTGTTGAAGTCCCTGGTCAACGAGGTGGCAATGTCACAATCTGTGCTGCTATCAGCAACCATGGTGTTCTACATCACCATGTTACACTCGGGCCATATAACACCCAGCACCTTCTAACATTTATTGGCAATCTAAGAGATATTTTATTTGAGCAGCAGGTTCAAGAGCAGCAGGGTCAAGAGCAAAATGAGAATCCCATTCCCACCTATGTGATAGTGTGGGACAATGTCAGTTTCCACCGAGCTGCTCAGGTAAGGGAATGGTTTAACATCAATGGGCAGTTTATGAACTTGTACCTCCCTCTATACTCGCCTTTCCTGAATCCGATTGAGGAGTTTTTCTCCTCTTGGAGATGGAAAGTGTATGATAGACAACCCTACACCAGAGTAAATCTGCTGCAAGTCATGGATTTAGCCTGTGGTGATATAGGTGAGGAATCATATCAGGGCTGGATACGGCACACAAGAGGCTTCTTCCCCCGTTGCCTCAGGAGGGACAATATTGCTTGTGATGTCGACGAAGTGCTCTGGCCTGACCCAGCCCAAAGACAAGAAGAAGCACATTGATCACATGTTTACTCCTTTGATTTTTGTCCCTTTTAGTATTTGTATACTGTAGTACAGTGCATTGTAGGCTGTATACTGTACAATGGACAAATTGTATGGCCCTGAACATTGTGCTTTCCATTTATTAACAGTACTGACTGCTCAATAGATTTTGAATGGTTGCAGGTTCATATCAACAAAGAACAAGAATTACAGTATCACAGAGACAAAGGACAAGTTTGTGAGATGCAGGGTACAGTACTGTAAAAATAGGGGTACAAGGACGAGGAAGAACAAAAAACTAAATTGCAAGGAGCAAAGCAGAGTAGTAATTTCTGATCAATTTTGAGCTACTATGATAGAACATGTTTTCGTTCATCAAAAGACAATGACGGAAATATATGCATTTTTTTTACATTAAAAATGTATTTCTCCCTGAGAATTGTATGTTTTGAACAATGTGCTTTCTATTTTTCGGTGTATTGTTTACTGACTGCTTGAGAGTGTATATCATTTTGATCACTTTGTTTATGATTTGAGAGCAGTGTTTGATTTTGAACACAGGTAAAACTGTTTTGAGGCGAATGTTTCATTTTGCGAGAGGAGTCAGAGGTTATGTAAATAGTGCTTGAAGATGAGGTTTTGTGTTTAACGTTTTCAGGAAATGGAGCAAGGTTTCAGAAATTGTGTTTTAGCAATTGAGAAAAACTAATATTTAAGTTCAGGCACTAGAACAAGGAGTTCAGCCATGAGAGAGAGAGAGAGAGAGCATGAGAGAGAGAGAGAGCATGAGAGAGAGAGCATGAGAGAGAGAGAGAGCATGACAGAGAGCATGAGAGAGAGAGAGCATGAGAGAAAGAGAGCATGAGAGAGAGAGAGAGCATGAGAGAGAGAGAGCATGAGAGAGTGAGAGAGAGAAAGAGAGCATGAGGGAGAGAGAGAGCATGAGAGAGAGAGCATGAGAGAGTGAGAGAGAGAAAGAGAGCATGAGGGAGAGAGAGAGAGCATGAGAGAGAGAGCATGAGAGAGAGAGAGAGAGAGCATGAGAGAGAGCATGAGAGAGAGCATGAGAGAGAGCATGAGAGAGAGAGAGAGAGAGAGAGAGCATGAGAGAGAGAGAGAGAGAGAGCATGAGAGAGAGCATGAGAGAATGAGAGAGAGCATGAGAGAGAGAGAGAGAGAGAGAGAGAGAGAGAGAGAGAGAGAATCAACCCACCCTCACCCCCCAAAATGTTCAATTACTGTAGGCAGCCTACGGGGCTGAATCTGGCACTAACTCTGCCTCTGTACTTCTGTATCAGTGTCTTTGTACCAAAGACTAACACAGAGGAAGAAAAACTCTGAAAGCCACCGACGACACCCTGAGCATTTTCCTAGTGACAATGAGTAAACAGACTGCACTGCCACAGATGAAAACGTTTGCTTAACCTCACCGACAGTGGAGTGTGTGTGTTTGACTCATTCTTGTTCCTTGGTGTTTATGTTAAATGACGCAGTGCGGATGTGGGGCGCTAGCGTTGTGTTTGCCAGCCGTGTCTATTTGACTGATACGGACCCTGGGAAAGAACGGAGAGCGTTATGTCTGATCCCATCCCACCCAGGCCTGGCCCAGTGTGGCTGGGGAGACACAGAGCTCTGATAGCAGCAACAAATTAATGAGGCTGATTTAAATCCCATATACTGTATTCTCCCCAGGCAAAGCGCTAACAGCTAGCCGTTAGCAAAGAGAGGAGATACATACATACTGTAGAGATTTAGGGGAACTCAATTAAGCAGATCCCACAAGAACAACAACAATCCAGACTAAACTAGACAAGCTGAGATCAGACCATACTAGATGAGCCAAGGCCAGATAAACAAGATGATTGACTAAGAGCAGAGCACAGATTTACTAAGAGACGAGCACAGACTGCAAGAGTGGGCTACTTGCCCAACCTCAGATCCATAGTTGACCCATCATGTACAGACACCAGTCAGAGGGACACACTGGGGAAATAAGACTTTTCTCTTGTCCCAATCAGGGAACAGATTACTTGAAATAGATACAGAGAGAGGAGGATGAGAAAAAGAGAACGAGAGTGTGGCTTGATTCTGGAGTAAGAAATCAACAACTATTGACGGCTCTGTGATCGACCGGCCAGGGCTGGTATGCTGATGCAGGAATTAACTGGTGGCTAAACAGGACGGAGACGGCTGATTGGTTCTTAGTTGTGAGAGTGTTCTATCACCGGACCTCGCAGGAACACTTGTCCCTCTAGTAGCTTAATTAATATCACAGATCCTACATGCCCTCCATTGATAACTAATAGGGTTACCGCTCCAATGGGTAAATTGCCAAAGACTCCAGCCACCCAAACCATAGACTGTTTACTCTGTTACCGTCCAGCAAGCGGTAGTGAAGCATCGGTACTCGAACCAACGGGCTCTGAGACAGCTTCTTCCCCCAAGCCATAAGACTGCTAAATAGTCAATTAATGGTACCCAAACTATCTGCACTGACTCTATCTTACACTGACCCTACGCACACTCACTAGACTATATATACACACTCACTAGACTATATATACACACTCACTAGACTATATATACACACCATACACACACTCACTAGACTATATATACACACCATATACACACTCACTAGACTATATATACACACACCATACACACACTCACTAGACTATATATACACACCATATACACACTCACTAGACTATATATACACACCATATACACACTCACTAGATTATATATACACACCATATACACACTCACTAGACTACATATACAAACCATATACACACTCACTAGACTATATATACACACCATATACACACTCACTAGACTATATATACACACTATATACACACTCACTAGACTATATATACACACCATATACACACTCACTAGACTATATATACACACCATATACACACTCACTAGACTATATATACACACCATATACACACTCACTAGACTATATATACACACCATATACATACTCACTAGACTATATATACACACCATATACACACTCACTAGACTATATATACACACCATATACACACTCACTAGACTATATATACACACCATATACACACTCACTAGACTATATATACAGACCATATACACACTCACTAGACTATATATACACACTCACTAGACTATATATACACACCATATACACACTCACTAGACTATATATACACACCATATACACACTCACTAGACTATATATACACACCATATACACACTCACTAGACTATATATACACACCATATACACACTCACTAGACTATATATACACACCATATACACACTCACTAGATTATATATACACACCATATACACACTCACTAGACTACATATACAAACCATATACACACTCACTAGACTATATATACACACCATATACACACTCACTAGACTATATATACACACCATATACACACTCACTAGACTATATATACACACCATATACACACTCACTAGACTATATATACACACTCACTAGACTATATATACACACCATATACACACTCACTAGATTATATATACACACCATATACACACTCACTAGACTACATATACAAACCATATACACACTCACTAGACTATATATACACACCATATACACACTCACTAGACTATATATACACACTATATACACACTCACTAGACTATATATACACACCATATACACACTCACTAGACTATATATACACACTATATACACACTCACTAGACTATATATACACACCATATACACACTCACTAGACTATATATACACACCATATACACACTCACTAGACTATATATACACACCATATACACACTCACTAGACTATATATACACACCATATACACACTCACTAGACTATATATACAGACCATATACACATTCACTCAAACACACTAGATTGAAACTCTCCCACACAAAACCCACACACATTCACATAAACTACTGTACATATGCACACACACACACACACACCACACACACACACACACACACACACACACACACACACACACACACACACACACACACACACACACACACACACACACATACCGACACAACACACATGCATACCGACACAACACACACATGCATACCGACACAACACACACATGTATACCGACACAACACACACATGCACATTACACAGACACTCACACACACACTTTTACACTCATCATTTGCTGCTGTTACTCTGTTCTTTATTTTACTTGTATTATTACCTATCCTGATGCCTAGTCACTTTACCCTGCCTTCATGTACATATCTACCTCAAATACCTTATTATTATCTATCCTGATGCCTAGTCACTTTACCCTGCCTTCATGTACATATCTACCTCAAATACCTTATTATTATCTATCCTGATGCCTAGTCACTTTACCCTGCCTTCATGTACATATCTACCTCAAATACCTTATTATTATCTATCCTGATGCCTAGTCACTTTACCCTGCCTTCATGTACATATCAACCTGAAATACCTTATTATTATCTATCCTGATGCCTAGTCACTTTACCCTGCCTTCATGTACATATCTACCTCAAATACCTTATTATTATCTATCCTGATGCCTAGTCACTTTACCCTGCCTTCATGTACATATCAACCTGAAATACCTTATTATTATCTATCCTGATGCCTAGTCACTTTACCCTGCCTTCATGTACATATCTACCTCAAATACCTTATTATTATCTATCCTGATGCCTAGTCACTTTACCCTGCCTTCATGTACATATCTACCTCAAATACCTTATTATTATCTATCCTGATGCCTAGTCACTTTACTCTGTCTTCATGTACATATCTACCTCAAATACCTTGTACCTCTGCACATTGATCTGATACTGGTACTCCCTGTATATAGCTCCACATTGATCTGGTACTGGTACTCCCTGTATATAGCTCCACATTGATCTGGTACTGGTACTCCCTGTATATAGCTCCACATTGATCTGGTACTGGTACTCCCTGTATATAGCTCCACATTGATCTGGTACTGGTACTCCCTGTATATTGCTCCACATTGATCTGGTACTGGTACTCCCTGTATGTAGCTCTGCATATTGATCTGGTACTGGTACTCCCTGTATATATCTCCATTCTTGTGTATTTTATCGTATTCTTCTTGTGTTAGTATTTTATTTGTGTTAATATTTTTAACTCTGCATCGTTGGGAAGAGCTCGCAGGCAAGCATTTCATGGTGATGTCTACACCAGTTGTATTTGCCACGTGATGAATACAATTTGACTTTATTTGATAATCAATGGAAATATCATTTTTTTTACGTTGATAGACATCTATGCATCTCACTCCCTTTGAGAAAATCCCATTCTATTACAGTGTATGATATTGCTGCATAGTGTGGATTATGGTCGCTTGTGTAAAGACTGCCATGTGCATAGAAGGAGGGCCTGTCGGTGTGCATAATGAACAGTAGAGAGATTACCAGTCGTTCTTACGTCCCTCCCATGACAGGTACAAGCGTTTCGCTGCACCTCCGGTAACATCTGTAAATCTGTGTACGCGACCGATAGACTTTGATTTGAACAATATATTTGCAATCGCCCCTTCTAATGGATATGATATGGATACCTGTAATCGTATGAAGGGTAACATCCAGCCCATATTACCCATGGGGGGAGATTAAGTGAAAGGGTGAACCACTGCTAATGTCCAGATAAGGGAATTGACCTCCACAAGACGACAACCCCGCACAACCAACCATCATGTCCCATTGAAACGTGATGGACTGCAGCCAAAGGTCAACTACAGCACAATGATCACACACAGCTAGTAGCCTGTTGTCGATACGACACCCACGGTGGAGGATGGTGTCACCAGAAATCAGAGGATGTGTCCTTTCACCAGCCTCCACTGCTACACCACTACTGCAGAACTCCTACACTAGAAACATGGGATGTGTGGAGAGAAAGAGGCTATATTCCCATTGGTGTGAGCCAGGCCCCAGACTAATGACCACTAACACAACATAGGAGGAACAGAGAGGCAGGCGAATCACAACAGCCAGAAACACCCTGACCCACAGTAAAAGTGTGTGTGTGTGTGTGTGTGTGTGTGTGTGTGTGTGTGTGTGTGTGTGTGTGTGTGTGTGTGTGTGTGTGTGTGTGTGTGTGTGTGTGTGTGTGTGTGTGTGTGTGTGTGTGTGTGTGTGTAATATGTGTGCCAATGCAAGTAGTGTGTCGGGGGTGGCGCGATGGAAGTCAGGATTTAAGTGGAGAAAAACAAAGCAGTGAAGCGGAAAAATAGAGTGTTTCTGGTTCAACAGCGGAGTCACAGAAATACAATTTCACAGCAAGGAGACAGTGGGAATGGTTCTAAATGGGTGACAGAAGTCACCGCTACACATGGCAGATAATGACAATGACAGAGAAAGAGAGAGAGAGGGGGGGGAGGGAGGGGGGATAGAGAGAGACAGAAGGGAGAGAGAAAGGAGGTAGAGAGAGGGCGGAAACAAACAAACGAACAAGCAAACAAACAAACAAATGAGCAAACAAACAAATGAATGAGAAAGAGAGATAGAGAGAGAATATGTTCCACCTATCTTCCACACACAGATCTATGTTCTAAGTGACCCAGGGGCGGGAGTGACCTCTAAGCCTCATTAGTGGAGCAGCTAGCAACAATGCCAGATACAAGACTAGAACGGCCAAGCAACAGTGGTTCTATAATAATATCAGTAACATCTACTTGCATGTGTTTTAGGATGGGTGAGAGGTAACCAAATGAGAGAAGTGGTCATATAACAGAAATTAGTTGAATAAGGCTTCTCTACTGCATAACCAAGTTACTGGGTTCGGGTGCTGACGGCATAGCGCAGAGAGAGAGAGAGAGAGAGAGAGAGAGAGAGGCAGAGAGAGAGAGAGAGAGAGAGAGAAAGAGAGAGAGAGAGAGAGAGAGAGAGAGAGAGAGAGAGAGAGAGAGAGAGAGAGAGAGAGAGAGGTGATTAGGTGAACGTTCCGCACCCTTTGATCACTCCTACTTCCTGCCGCATCTTCCTCATTGCTACGGCAACAAAGTCCTGTCAGGAACGATAAGGAACTCATCCTGAGCTTGTGTCAGAAACCTGGGCGGAATATCACCTGGGCTCCGTCTGCTGGGAGTTTTCGCTCTCTCTCTCTGTCTTCCTGAGAGCTCTGACGACATGATTCAGCCTGTTATCCAGCCTTCAACAACTCATCAAACTCACCCATAACATCAACCACGACGTTAACACAATATCGTCAAAACTTTGGTTTTGGTAATGCATATTGATCTGTAAGCAATGTAGCAGTGAGTCTTGGAGCAATTCCCACCCCTTAGATTCACTGTTGCTTCACTTGGCCTGGTGTATTACATAGCCTCTCCTCACGTAACTCAGACTTGCCTCATGTAACACCGCGTCAATGCCAGGGATCAAAGAGAACCCAAACTAAGATTCCCAGAAATGTGTTGCATCACCACACAACGAGGGCAGAAACTCAATCGCAAACAACACAAGCCAACCTTGTGAGAGGGTGATTAAGCCATAGATCGTAGGATTAAGCTAGGGGGGAATTTTAGGTATTTAAATGAGGAAAACCCCCTCCCTCCCCTCCTCATCCCTCTCTCTGGACCAGATAGTTAGGGGGGATCAGGGTTGCTGACATGGCAGTCCGGGCAGCCGGCGAAGTACCAGACAGTTGTGTAAAAGATCTTGGCTTAAGGAGAGATCTTACTCTAAGCAGCTATGAGATAAAACACACAGTCAGAGCCTTGAGGCCAGACACAAGGACGTGAGACCCAATAACCTCCGTTGCAGTTATCTCTGTCTGTTTAGAATGGCCCTGTTCGTCACAGGACCTTCATTATGTGTCTGCAGAGACAACAGTTTCCCCAGGCCCCTTGTTCCACTGCAGATAGATCATTATGTATAAAGTAGCTAGCCTAGTGGTCTGATTTAAATGGGCAAAGTGTGTATGTGTGTGTGTGTGAGTGTGTGTCAATATGCAATATGTATGTATTAGCCTGCTCTGAAGAAGCCCAGACAGATAGCGAGGGCACTTTAAAGCGAACGGCGATAAACGCCTAGAACTGTAGCGTCTCATTGGCCGACGGAGACTTGGAGAGCTGCAATATCGTTTGTCATTACTGTGTGACACTAAGGATGTGGCCCTTCTGTCTAGGGGATGTTTACATTTGAATAATGTGGAGCTATTTGTTTTTTCGATTTATGTGCGCCAATAGAGGCCTCGACACACACACGTGCGCGCGCACACACACACACACGCGCACGTACACGCACACACAACATACAACAGGGCAGGGATGTACCAAAGGCAGCATCAGCATCAAACCTGCCATATATCTCCAGCCGTACAGATAAAGGCCAGGTATAGGGGAAACTAATTATATTTTAGCTCAGGAAGAGCTGAAGTAAGATAAGAGATATGCCATTACACAGTGGCTTGTCCCCTTCACTTCTTTCCATCTGAAACAGCAGAAAAGGAGGCTGGTGGGCATCCCAACTGGCACCCTATTCCCTATATAGTTCATTACTTTTGACCAGGGCCCATAGGGATCTGGGAGATAAGAACCCATAAGCAGACATTATTCAGACATTTATGGGCCGGCTTATGAGAAGCAAACTTCAGCTCTGCCTCTCCCCACAACTTGACGACAGTATGTTATGTCAACTGCGGCACTTTAATGTCATTTCCAAGCTATAAATCTGTAAGAGATCCACCTCGGAACGAACTAGGAAAATCCATAAAACTATCAGTGTGTTGTACATCCACATCCTCACATCCTCACCCCACATCATCCCTCCCTCTGTCTCCTTGTTCGCTTCCTCTCCTCTCTCTGCCCCCTTAGTCCTTTTTCATCTCTCTGTGTCCTCCCTTTATCTCTTTTCCCTCTCACTCTCTGTCTCCTTATCTCTCACTCTCATTTTCTCCTTCTCATCACAACCCATTTTCTCCTCCCTTCTCTCCATCTCACTCTCTCCCCCCCTCGCTGTCCCCCCCCCCCGCTGTTTCTCCCCATCCCTCTCTCTCTCCGTCTCAGTGGGGTGTGAGAGGGTGATGAGAGAGCAGTAACGTAGGGGCTTGGTGTGATGAATGAACGATCTAAACGTGCAGATGCAGTCACCACTACACATAGCAACACATATGATGCCTGACATATCTATAATAAGTCACATATCTGTCCCTCTGTCTCCCCTTCTGTCTGCCCCCTGTGTCTACTCACACATTCTCTCTAGATCAGTGGGTGAGGTTACAGATGGGTGGCTGAAACCCTGTGTGTGTGTGAGTCCATGTGTGTATGTGTTCATGTATGTGTGTGTCTGTTTAGTGTAGTGCATGTAATTATATGTGGGCATTGATGTGTGTTAGTAACTAGTTAACTGTGTGTGTGTGTGTGTGTGTGTGTGTGTGTGTGTGTGTGTGTGTGTGTGTGTGTGTGTGTGTGTGTGTGTGTGTGTGTGTGTGTGTGTGTGTGTGTGTGTGTGTATGTGTGTGTGTGTGTGTGTGTGAGAGAGAGAGACTGAGCGATAAGTGTGTGCCGTTTGGTGTGAGCAGGCTCCTGCAGTTTGATGAATGTAACATAACACGGGTCAGTGGCCTCGGCACACCAGTCACCTTGGAAACGGTCTCCAAGATACACCATCTGGTCTCCATGGTGACTCCGTAGAGAAGGCAACACACTGTGGCTCATACTACCTGTATACCCCTACTATAGACCACTACATATACCCCAGGCCACTGCATACCATTCCTCAGATTACCACACACAGTAACACTAGGATCTGACTGAGCCAGTCTCTGGTCCCTAAGGGCCACCTGAGTAGCACAGATGACACAGTGAGATACTAGCTAAGTGGACAGAGAGAGACAAGCCTCAAAGATGAGACAGGCCACACACAGGGCAGAGAGACAGCAGTGGGATCTCTCTCTTTCTCATACACCATTCACAGATCACCAAAGGCCAGGATACACAGAGATAAGAGCAGAATGTTCTGTGTCCGTGTGTGTCTTCTTCTCTGTCTCTTGTCAGTCTGTGAGTGTGTGTCTTCTTCTCTGTCTCCTGTCAGTCTGTGAGTGTGTATCTTCTTCTCTGTCTCTTGTCAGTCTGTGAGTGTGTCTTCTTCTCTGTCTCCTGTCAGTCTGTGAGTGTGTATCTTCTTCTCTGTCTCTTGTCAGTCTGTGAGTGTGTCTTCTTCTCTGTCTCTTGTCAGTCTGTGAGTGTGTGTCTTCTTCTCTGTCTCCTGTCAGTCTGTGAGTGTGTATCTTCTTCTCTGTCTCTTGTCAGTCTGTGAGTGTGTCTTCTTCTCTGTCTCTTGTCAGTCTGTGAGTGTGTGTATCTTCTTCTCTGTCTCTTGTCAGTCTGTGAGTGTGTCTTCTTCTCTGTCTCTTGTCAGTCTGTGAGTGTGTCTTCTTCTCTGTCTCTTGTCAGTCTGTGAGTGTGTCTTCTTCTCTGTCTCTTGTCAGTCTGTGAGTGTGTGTCTTCTTCTCTGTCTCCTGTCAGTCTGCGAGTGTGTCTTCTTCTCTGTCTCTTGTCAGTCTGTGAGTGTGTCTTCTTCTCTGTCTCTTGTCAGTCTGTGAGTGTGTCTTCTTCTCTGTCTCTTGTCAGTCTGTGAGTGTGTGTATCTTCTTCTCTGTCTCTTGTCAGTCTGTGAGTGTGTGTCTTCTTCTCTGTCTCTTGTCAGTCTGTGAGTGTGTGTCTTCTTCTCTGTCTCTTGTCAGTCTGTGAGTGTGTGTATCTTCTTCTCTGTCTCTTGTCAGTCTGTGAGTGTGTGTATCTTCTTCTCTGTCTCTTGTCAGTCTGTGAGGGTGTGTCTTCTTCTCTGTCTCTTGTCAGTCTGTGAGTGTGTGTCTTCTTCTCTGTCTCTTGTCAGTCTGTGAGTGTGTGTCTTCTTCTCTGTCTCCTGTCAGTCTGTGAGTGTGTGTCTTCTTCTCTGTCTCCTGTCAGTCTGTGAGTGTGTGTCTTCTTCTCTGTCTCTTGTCAGTCTGTGAGTGTGTGTCTTCTTCTCTGTCTCGTGTCAGTCTGTGAGTGTGTGTCTTCTTCTCTGTCTCTTGTCAGTCTGTGAGTGTGTGTCTTCTTCTCTGTCTCTTGTCAGTCTCTGATTGTGTCTTCTTTTCTGTCTCTTGTCAGTCTGTGAGTGTGTGTCAGGCCAAGGGTTGCAAATGGAGGGTATGTTACTGGAAACCTTCGAAGTTTACCAGTAAACTACCAGCATTTGGTATCATTCAAGGATTTTATGTAATCTATTACAAGACGTCTTGTAGGCCTTTTGGGTACTTCAGATTATCACAGCTGTCTGTAATTATCTCTGGCCCTCTGTGTGGCCTTGTCACATTACATTTAATAAGATGCTAAAAAAAAGGGCATCACAAAGATGTAAAACATTATTCTAAATATAAACCATCAACTTAGTGAATACAACTGGTGTTTAATATGTTTTCAGCATGAAATATCCGTTATATATTTTGTTTTTACACACTTTTCTGTTTTTTACTATGTCATTGTTTTTTTTATCAAACCAGTGGCAGTTGTGAAAAAGTCCAAAGTCGGAAGAGTTGCAGAATTAATTGAAAATAACATAATTGTTGATTAGATGCTTTTATTATTAATTAGGACATTTCTCTTGAACCATATGGTCTTTCTACTAGAAACTCATGAATAATATGGATACAGACATAATAAATGAATATTACGGTATATATGAATACATGTTTTAAGTATAAATTACCAAAGTTATAATAAATTGCCATAGATTTTCTGTTAATTACTAAAATGATTTAAGATTACGTTAACTTTAGTAAATGACCAGGATCTTTGAAACCCTAGTTGGGTCAGAGAGG
The DNA here is from genome assembly GCF_965601325.2 of Salmo salar. Lineage (NCBI taxonomy): Eukaryota > Metazoa > Chordata > Actinopteri > Salmoniformes > Salmonidae > Salmo > Salmo salar. The sequence goes on from NC_138297.1 coordinate 46,651,687, forward strand.
TGAATTGAACTACAGCAGTCCAATAGCAAGCCCTGTGGTTGATGACATTCCATTAGTCTAATCCCGAGCTCATTTAAATGGAGACAACACCCAGCAATCTGCAAGACTTCTGCATGTTAAACTAACAGGTCGTTTAGGGCATACTGATGTGGCTCTAATGACCAGGCTTTGGCAGGTGCACAGAGAGAGAGAGAGAGAGAGAGAGAGGTGTGAGTGAGGGTTCTTGGAGAGTGTCTAGTCAGGTCTGGGTGCGGATGAGGATAGGTGGTGCGGTAATTGATTCGCTATGACATCTTCCATCTCAGCGGATGGGCAGAGACTATGTTTCCTGTCAACTACCTCGGTGTGAATGTCAACAGCTAAATGACAAGGTGAGGACAAAGGAGAGAGAGGGAGAGAAAGTGAGAGAGAGAAGGGAGAGAGAGAGAGAGAGAGAAGGGAGAGAGAAAGAAAGAGAGAGGGGGGAGAAGATTGGACATGTTCACTGATTCAATCTGTTACTTTTTGTTCTAGAAGAATTTTGTAGGACATACGTTCTGACATTATTGAAAGTCTAAGTCACCATTCCAGATATCTCCTTACCTACTAATGAAGCTGCTGGTAGATCTCTAATCATAGTGGTTAATGTGATTTTAATGTAACCCACAGACTGTGATTGATGAGGGGGCATGAGACTGAAGGAGAGGAAAGGGAAAGACTTTTAGATGTAGGAGCCTGTTGAATAATAATTTTGTTGAGAGGGAGAGAGAAAAAAAGGGAAGGGTAGATGAACACAAACGGAGAGAACGAGAGAGAGACACACTCATAGAAACAGAAAGAGAAAGCGATACAGAAAAAAAATAGCAAAAACTAAGAGAAATGGCTCAACTCTTCCTCCCATCCCTCCAGTGACATTTTAATATTCGTTGACATGGCCCTTTGTGAGCAGGGTGGCAGGCTTTTTAAATTCCACTCCTCTCCAAGTGACGTCCCTCCCACAGAATAAATAGAGAAAAAACAACAGAGCACAGGCATCATGCCAACTCTGCCACAGTGATAGCTATCTTTTCCCCTCACCCACGCCACTCACAATCCCTCAACATCAGTCCACACACACGCACTCACTCACGCACGCACGCACGCACGCGCGCGCGCACGCACACACACACACACACACACACACACACACACACACACACACACACACACACACACACACACACACACACACACACACACACACACACACACACACACACACACACACACACACACACACACACACACAGACACCCACACAATTTTTTCCCATTGAGTTTATTGAGTGTATCTTTTACCATCTTCCATAAATAGGACCAGGGGATAATGGCAGCCTCTGGACAATGATGAATGGTGTGCTGCTGTTATGTCTGCAGAAAGGAGTTCACTGATAAACAGCACAAAAGCGCTGAATTACGGATCTGACCCTTTTCCCCTCAGGCTGTTGGGACAGAAGTAAAAAATGGCCACCGTCTCTCTCCCAGGGGCCACTGGGGCTGAATGTAAAGTCAGCTGTGATACAGTAGAGGGTCTAAAATAAAAACATCACCGTTTTTGGACAAAGAGACGATACCTGGCTGACAGCCAGAGGCAGAGTCTAGACACAGAAATTAAAATACTTACATAACCACCCGTGAGAGAGAGAGAGAGAGAGAGTGAGAGAGAGTGAGAGAGAGAGAGAGAGAGAGAGAGAGAGAGAGAGAGAGAGAGAGAGACTGTTTGGGACTGTTTCAACTCAGATTGATTTATAATTTTTTATTTCAAAAAGACAAGGAACATATCACTTTTTTGGGGGGGGGGGCTTCAAGTATATTGTTTGTTATTTGATTTTGTGATAGACCTGATTCAACTTAAATAGATAGATTAATAGTGCTTTGGGTTTATGGATCACGTGCGTTTTCTTACCTGTGAAGAGGGCTAATATAAAAGCAGGATATACAGTTGAAGTCGAAAGTTTACATACACTTTACATTAAAACTCGTCTTTCAACCACTCCACACATTTCTTGTTAACAACTATAGTTTTGGCAAGTCGGTTAGGACATCTACTTTGTGCATGACACAAGTAATTTTTCCAACAATTGTTAACAGACAGATTATTTAACTTATAATTCACTGTATCACAATTCCAGTGGGTCAGAAGTTTACATACACTAAGTTGACTGTGCCTTTAAACAGCTTGGAAAATTCCATAAAATGATGTCATGGTTTTAGAAGCTTCTGATAGGCTAATTTACATTATTTGAGTCAATTGGAGGTGTACCTGTGGATGTATTTCAAGGCCTACCTTCAAACTCAGTGCCTTTTTGCTTGACATCATGGGAAAGTGAAAAGAAATCAGCCAAGCCCTCAGAAAAAGAATTGTAGACCTTCACAGGTCTGGTTCATCCTTGGGAGCAATTTCCAAACGCCTGAAGGTACCACGTTCATCTGTACAAACAATAATACGCAAGTATAAACACCATGGGACCACGCAGCCATCATACCGCTCAGGAAGGAGACGCATTCTGTCTCCTAGAGATGAACGTACTTTGGTGCAAAAGTGCAAATCAATCCCAGAACAACAGCAAAGGACCTTGTGAAGATGCTTGAGGAAACTGGTACAAAAGTATCTATATCCACAGTAAAACGAGTCCTATATCGACATAACCTGAAAGGCAGCTCAGCAAAATTTGTGGGCAGAACTGAAAAAGCTTGTGCGAGCATGGAGGCCTACAAACCTGACTCAGTTACACCAGCTCTGTCAGGAGGAATGGGCCAAAATTCACCCAACTTATTGTGGGAAGCTTGTGGAAGGCTACCCGAAACGTTTTGACCCAAGTTAAACAATTTAAAGGCAATGCTTCCAAATACTAATTGAGTGTATGTGAACTTCTGACCCACTGGGAATGAAAGAAATAAAAGCTTAAATAAATAACTCTCCCTACTATTATTCTGACATTTCACATTCTTAAAATAAAGTGATGATCCCAACTGACCTAAGATAGTTTTTTTTTTTAACTAGGATTAAATGTCAGGAATTGTGAAAAACTGAGTTTAAATGTACTTGGATAAGGTATATGTAAACTTCTGACTTCAACTATATACTGTAGGCTGCATCCCAAATGGCACCATAATCTGATATAGTGTATTACTTTTGACCCCTATAGGTCATGGTCAAAAGTAGTGCACTATATAGGGAATAGCATGCCATTTGGACGTAACCTTACAATAACTTTGATCCCTGCTACTTCAAAGATCTGATGGGTTATGGATTTGACTGGATCCGTAGGAGAAAGGAAAAGCTTTCCACTTCTTTTACCTCCGCAATCCCTCTATCCCTTGACCCTCTTTTTTCACATTCACTTCATCCCTACTTTCCCCTCTGTTTTATCTGTCTCTCTCTCTCTTTTTCTTCTTTTCTAACACACTCCATAGTTTTTCTTATCTCACTTCCTCTATTCCCAACTCTCCCTTCGTCACAATGCCTCTATCCTCCTTTTGTCCTCTCATCTCTTACATCCTCCTCTCCTCCACTTAAATCACCCCATTCCTTTCCCCTCTTTACTATCACCTTCCCTCCCTCCATGCCTCTCTCATCCTCCTCTTCTCCTCTTGGTCGTGGTACATAATCAATGGGAGGATATGGTGCGGACAGGCTCTGTCTGGCTAGAGCAGGCCCCCACTGATCCTATCTTCCTAATTAAGACTTAAGGACAGGACAGGGCAGGAGGGGTACCTCTTGGGAGAGGGACTGCTCTGCTGCACGGGGACACTGTAGAGGACACTGTAGAGAACACTGTAGGGCTGCATCCTAAATTACAGCTTATTCCTTTTATATTGCACTACTTTTGACCAGCGCTGGTTAAAAGTAGTGTTCTCTATGGGGAATAGGGTGTCATTTGGAACGCAGCCTAGATCCCATCAGCGCTGATAGCATCTTTAGCACTATGCTAGAGACACGGGCCACGGCGGGCTGGGAGTGGAGATGAGAGGGAACACAGTCATTCAGGACATTCTAACCTGATAGCATCATTTAATCTCACCGTCATCTCATAGTTGCTGGAAAACAATTTACTGGAGTGGACAAATCACTGAATATGAAGCTAATGACAGTTGGCTCTTTAAGTGTTTTTGGTGTTTATTTGCCCCCCCCCCCCCCCTCCCCCAAAAAAGTGAATGTTCTGTTGATTTTTATGAACCTACTCCACTTTTTCTCTACTTTTCTCAGACAGGCCACATGGTATGGTCTGTCATCCCCGTGGGTAGTCTGACATGATCTGGTCCGGGTGATATCGGTGAGTCATCGACAGGAGGAGTCACATGGGCCAGCCAGCCAGCAGAACACTCAGACAGTAAACAGCTTGCTGAAACGCTGATGTAATCATGTGATGTAATCATCACCGTATCTGGAGCTCCTCACAGGAACCAGGAAATAGGCCAAGACAGTCCAAGCAGCCAGATCAGCAAGCAGAGAGTCTTCACACACCTTACTGCACAAGTAGAATCTGCCAGACTATATATACACGCTACATGACCAAAAGTATGTGGACACCTGATCGTTGAACAGCTCCATCCAGGATCATGGGCAATAATATAGAGTTGGTCACCCCTTTGCTGCTATAACAGCCTCAACTCTTCTGGGAAGGCTTTAAACTAGATGTTGGAACATTGCTGCGGGGACTTTCTTCCATTCAGCCACAAGAGAATTAGTTAGGTCGGGCATTGATGTTGGGTGATTAAGCACGCAGTCGGCGTTCCAATTCATCCCAAAGGTGTTCGATGGGCTTGAGGTCAGGGCTCTGTGCAGGCCAGTCAAGTTCTTCCACACTGATCTCGACAAACCATTTCTGTGTTGACCTCGCTTTGTGCATGGGGGCATTGTCATGCTGAAACAGGAAAGGGCCTTCCACAAACTGTTTCCACAAAAAAAATGTACGCGTTATGTGCTTCAACACTCGGCGGTTCCGTTCTGTCAGTTTGTGTGGCCTACCACTTCGCGGCTGAGCTGTTGTTGCTCCTAGACCTTTCCACTTCACAATAACAGCACTTACAGTTGACTGGGGCAGCTCTAGCTGGGCAGAACATTGATGAAATAACTTGTTGGAAAGGTGGCATCCTATGACGGTGCCACGTTGAAAGTCACTGAGCTCTTCAGTAAGGCATTCTACTGCCAATGTTTGTCTATGGAGATTGCATGGCTGTGTGCTTGATTTTATACACCTATCAGCAATGGGTGTGGCTGAAATAGCCGAATCCAGTTATTTGAAGGGGTCTCCACATACTTTTATATATATATATCTTCCCTACTCTGTGTAGGCTATTGTGAATATCTAAGCACCTCAAGCATGAACCGATGCACTGACCCACCGAGGACATAAAATGCTTGCTTTGTTTAAACCAATGACCATACAACACAACACTAATCAACCAACTGTCAACAACACATAGCCTGGATCTTATATCATTGCCTCACCCTTAATACCCATCCAGCCTTCCCCTTCACATTGCCTGGAGCGAATGAGAGATTACCTCACCTATTCTATCACCTGACTAAACACTGCAGTCACCTGAAATAAAAAAGACAATGCACACATTTCACTGTCTGATGACTCCAGAAATCCCTGCAGATACTCCTGCATTCTGAAATCAATAATAATGCTATTACCTCTCCCCCACAAAGCGTTGCTATAATATTCTCCTGCAAAATGTCATAATCTCCTTGACTCATCTGCAGTATTGTAGAAAATAAACAGCATAGCCTGTTTTGGTCTGTATCCAGGACAATGGGATTATTTAGTCTGGTCCTGTGTGTGGTTGTGTGTGTGTGCATTTGTGTATGTGTGTGTGCTTGTACATGCATGCATGTTTGCATGCATGTTTGTGTGTGTGTGTGTGTGTGTGTGCCTGTACCTATGCATGCATGCATGTGTGTGTGTGCGTTTGTGTATGTGTGTGTGCTTGTACATGCATGCATGTTGTGTGTGTGTGTGTGTGTGTGTGTGTGTGTGTGTGTGTGTGTGTGTGTGTGTGTGTGTGTGTGTGTGTGTGTGTGTGTGTGTGTGTGTGTGTGCCTGTACCTATGCATGCATGCATGCACGTGTGTGTGTGTGTGCCTGCCACAGTGATAAGGCTGGATTTATTGAATGGGCTTATTGCGGCTGCAGGGGCAGAAATAGGCATGCTATTGAGATACAGAGCTAAGCTAGAGGGGGTGGGCTGGGTTTAATACAAGCTTATCTCAGAGCAGGTTTTCTAAAGATCATTACTATCATTATGCTAATAAGAATAATATGAAAAGTGTGTCAAAAGAGTGCAGTATTTGTGGATGTAAAGTGTCTAAATGTTTCATGAATGTATCTCTCACTTCTTTGCTTTGTACTCATGTGTTCTGTAATATACTGTCATTTGCTCTGTTGATAGCTGTATTGTCTCATGATGAATGATTCCTTTTGTATGCCCCTATATTACTCAGTGTTTTCCGGATGCTGTGTTCTGCTCCCTTGTGTTACTGTACTAGAAGTGTTTATAACCGTTTGGTTTTGCTGCTGAGTTCTGTTTGGAGATGGTCTCTTTGTGCTGTCTCAAGCTACCTTGTAAGCCATCTGTCATTTTGAAGAGCATAGGCTGTAATCTAGTGTGTGTTATTGAATAAGAATGCTTTGTACAGGGACATTTGTGTTTTGTAGTGCACAGTTTATTTTAGTTTGAAGTTGTCCCTGGGGGTTTAAGGTTCTTGTATGCTGTGTGTTTTTCCTGTGTTATGTTATTTGTGTGTGTGTGTGTGTGTGTGTGTGTGTGTGTGTGTGTGTGTGTGTGTGTGTGTGTGTGTGTTGTGTGTAATCTCTTGTGGTGTTTCATATTGTTTAGTGTTGTTGTGGTGTTCAGTAATGAGCTGTTGTGTTGAAAGGACCATCCCCCCAGGAGCTCCTCTCTTTCCCCCTCCCTCTCTTTCACTTTCTCCTCTCCTCCCCTCCCCTCCTCTCTCATCGATGGTTTCACTATTTTTGATCTAAAACCAGACTGGGAATATTAATCGTGTGTATGTGTATCACATGTGCCAAAGCCAAGTTCTCATTTCCCTCATGTGTGCTTTATTTTTGTTCATCTATTAAAAGTACCTTATTTATTTATTCCTCATGTCTGTTTTCTTTGACATTTTAATCACCATTTGCGTGGACGTATTTGCTTTTCATTCAACCTTTCTATCTGAGTGTTTGTCTTACGTGGAGTGAATGAGGGAATGAAATTGCAATTAGCGCCCTGTTGGGACCAGGCCCGACACACCTGACCAGCATCGGCTTAACGAGCTGCCACCTGAATAATGGTAGCTCATCCTACCAGCTCTCACAGTCGGGGAACTCTCGTGACAGTTCCCAGCCACGGTAGCAAGCGGAAGTGGATGTATTGTGTGATTCTGTTGGCATGACGATGGTGAAGAAGAGTGGAGTGAAAAGGGCTTAAGTTGGAAATGAACCGCAGTTTATGGTTGGAGTGCGATTCACGAGCAAGGATGTTTTTTTGGCTGACCCGTTTGCGGTCTCGAAGATGGTGAAGGGCGAATTGGGAAAAATGGAATCGGTCAGAGTGAACAGGGGCGGTATGTTGTTGATTTCGTGTGTGTCAAAAGCGCAAAAGGAGAAAGCTCTGTGGCTTACAAGATATCGACGTATGATGTGGAAAGCTGTGATTGTCAGTGCACCGGTTAAAGGTGTCATCTCTGGTGTCTCGTTGGACATAGAGGCTGTGTGGTTCAGGGATAACATGCCAGGAGTGGTAAACGGACGTCACTTGAATCGAATGATAGACGGAAAGAAGGAGCAAAGCCTTTTACTGTCGCTTGATGAAGTGGTTCTCCCATCTTAAGTAAAACTTGGTTATGTGAGTTTATGTACAGAAGCCCTTACATGTGGAAAGTTTTTGTCGAAGGAATAAACATGTCGTAGTTGAAGAGTCAGATGAAGCATGTTGCTGTAATTGGGATTGGAATCAAGTTCCTGAGTTCCCGGAGTGCCCTGTAAGGATGAGGGAGGTTGCAGTAGCTAGGATCAGGGCTATCCAGCAGGTCTCCTATGTGGAAGTACTGAAAATAGCTGAAAGAGTGAGTAGAGATGAGCTGGTAGTGGATGTCCCACAGTCTGCAGTGAATGCCATACAGGAGAAGGATCACAACCCAATAACAGTGAAGAAGGTGGACTTTGTTGTGTTTATAGCACACAAGATAAATTGCACTAGTTAAACTAACAAAACATCTAAGAAGTTAGACATCATTGTGAAGGTGGCAAATAGATTTCTGGATCTCCAGGACTTTACAGCGAAATGTCATAGGGAATGGTCAGTTGGAAACTCTTGTTTTCGTACTCTATGTAACGCGGTAGGTGTTGGAAGAGTTGAAACATTTATAGCGTTCATCCTCCAACTTTTATGAAGAAACTATTATAGCCCAACAGACTAGTGTCTGACAAGGATCATAATGTACCCCAATAAAGAAATTAGAGTCTAAACTATGCAATGGGTTCAATGAATTGAGAACTTAACTGAAGGCAAGTTTGTCAACATGCACGTTTTGACCTGTTCGTGTTTTGGAAAACAGCCAATAGGATGGTGTTGTGCGGGGGCCGTAGCACGCCACAACAGCCAATCAAATGGTTTCAAACTGACAAACGAAATGTTTAATTGGTCATTTTAGAAGATTAACTATTTGGGTTACAATTTTACTCCTCAACAATATAAAAAAAACTATTCTAGGGTCTAAATTGATAGGATTTAGATTAGAATTCTTAGATATAGGAAGCTGTGTGATAATAACCTATTGTAAAAACAAAATATCACAACTCTTACATTTCATAACTGCTTCGACTTCCTTGCTGTTCACTACTAACACCAATAAGTTATTGTAACATTTCTCCTGGCTCATCGAATCATTTCAGTAATCATTAGTATTGAAGGAATGTGTCAAACAAAGTCAAATATTTTATATTTATTAATCACATTTAAAACTATTTTATAAAAAAAACAATGGAAACGAAAAATGGAAAAACATACAACTGAAACAGACAATAATATAACACATACAATGGCAACTACATAAACAGCCATCCTACTGAAATGACCTGTCCAGGCAAGGACCAGGGAGGCGAACTGGAGCCTCTCTGCCCCCACATCCTAGTCTACAAAACTAGTCAGCCTATTCCAAACCACTTCTAAGCTAAATATCCACTCGCAAATCCTCCGACAACTGTCCGCATACAGTGCACTAGAGACGCTAAAGAAAGTTGCCAACACCACAGCCTGAACAGTCTCTTCAGCGCTTCTCTAGCTCTGCTCCCACCCATCGAGGAACAACAACGAATTGCCTCTGTTAGTAGGCCTAAAGGGTAGCGGTCAACTGTAAGTGCTGTTATTGGGAAGTGGAAATGTCTAGGAGCAACAACGGATGCGAATTTGTAGGCCACACAAGCTCACAGAACTGGACCGGCGAGTGCTGAAGCTCGTAGCGCATAAAAATTATCTGTCCTCGCTTGCAACACTCACTACCAAGTTCCAAACTGCCTCTGGAAGCAACGTCAGCACAAGAACTGTTCCTCGGGAGCTTCATGAAATGGGTTACCATGGCCGAGCAGCTGCACATAAGCCTAAAATCACCATGCCCAATGTCAAGCATAGCTGGAGTGGTGTAAAGCTCCCATTGAACTCTGGAGCAGTGGAAATGTGTTCTCTGGAGTAATGAATCATGCTTCACCATCTGGCAGTCCGACAGACAAATCTGGGATTGGTGGATGCCAGGAGAACGCTACCTGCCCCAATGCATAGTGCCTACTGTAAAGTTTGGTGGAGGAGGAATAATGGTCTAGGGCTTTTTTCATGATTCGGGCTAGGCCCATTAGTTCCAGGGAAGGGAAATCTTAATGCTACAGCATACAATGACTTTCTCGACGATTCTGTGCTTCCAACTTTGTGGCAACAGTTTGTGGAAGGCCCTTTCCTGTTTCAGCATGACAATGCCCCCATGCACAAAGCGAGGTCCATACAGAACTTCGCTGGCCTGCACAGACCCCATCGGACACCTTTGGGATGCATTGGAACGCTGACTGCGAGCCAGGCCTAATCACCCATCATCCATGCCCGTCCTCACTAATACTCTCACTAATGGCTGAATGGAAGCAAATCCCCGCTGCAATGTTCCAACTAGTGGAAAACCTTCCCAGAAGAGTGGACGCTGTTATAGCAGCGAAGGGGGGACCATCTCCATATTAATGCCCATTATTTTGGAATGAGATGTTCAACGAGCCATGTAGTGTATGATTGCCTCCCTGTGTTTGTGGTTTTTGGGATTCAAAAGGACCTTGGTTTTTGACGTGTGTGGACTAGGAACAGAATGATCACTAGAAATATAGACAGCGATTTCAGATGTTTGAAAGGTCCCCCAGAATGTCCATCATAAGCCTTCCTTGGCACTATTGCCCAGCACTGGGAGCGAACTCATGATGCTCGGAGCCAGAACACGCAGCTTAGACCACTGCTCCACCGCAGTTGAAAGAGATCTAGCAAGCCGTGATACTACTTTATGTTTTAAACCTTCCCCAAACCATAGCGCTAATACCTAAATGTAACCCTTTGAGTTGTTTCTGTTTTAACCTAGTAACCACGCACACTTAACTTTTTTAGGATAGGGGGCAGCATTCGGAACTTGGATGAAAAGCGTGCCCAAAGTAAACGGCCTGCTACTCAGGCCCAGAAGCAAGGATATGCATATAATTGGTAGATTTGGATAGAAAACATAAAATAATGTCTGTGAGTATAACAGAACTGAAATGGCAGGCGAAAACCTGAGGAAAATCCATCCAGGAAGTGCTATTATTTTGAAATGGGTGTTTTTCCATTGAAAGCCTATCCACCATATAAATGGTTATGACCCAGATTGCATTCCCTATAGCTTCCACTAGCTGTGAACAGTCTTTAGACATTGTTTCAGGCCTTTATTCTGTAAAATGAGGGAGAATGAGCAGTGTCAATGAGGCCAGTGGAAAGTCCCCAACCTGTTTGGTGCGCAATCCTGAGAGCGCGCCTTTCGTTGTTTTTCTTTTATATTGACGACGCTATTGTCCGGTTGAAATATTATTGATTATTTAGGCTAAAAACAACCTGACGATTGATTATAAACATCGTTTGACATGTTTCTACGAACTTTACGGATACTATTTGGAATTTTCGTCTGCCTCTTGTGACCGCATTTGAGCCATTGGATTACTGAACAAAACACGCCAACAAAATGGCGAGGTTTTTGGATATAAAGAGGGACTTTATCGAACAAAACAAACATTTATTATGTAACTGGGAGTCTTGTGAGTGCAACCATATGAAGATCATCAAAGGTAAGTGATTCATTTTATTGCTATTTCTGACTTTCGTGACTAATCTACTTGGCTGCTAACTTTTTGTAATGTTTTGTGTGCTGAGCGCTGTCCTCAGATAATCGCATAGTTTGCTTTCACCGTAAAGCCTTTTTGAAATCTGACACGGCGGCTGGATTAACAACAAGTTAAGCTTTATTTTGATGTGTTGCACTTGTGATTTCATGAAAGTTAAATATTTATAGTAATTTAATTTGAATTTGGCGCTCTGCAATTTCACCGGAAGTTGTCGAGGTGGGACGCTAGCGTCCATAAGAAGTTTTAACCCTGTAACCACGCGGAATTAATGCATCTAAAATAGAAGTTCATCCATAATATGGCAAATGTCGAAGGGAAGCAGATCTTGCCTCTCTCTCTCTCCATGTGTTCTGTGCCATTCTGAGTTGAGGAGAGGGAGATGACTGGGGAGCTTTGGACAAATACAGAATTTCAATATCTGAGGATTGGCAGCTCCCAGTAGAGGTGGTTTCAATCCCAGACACAAACACACACCGCTGGCGGGATGCAACAATCGCTCCCCACACGGGCGTGTGTGCAAGCTTCCACTGCCAAAAGACACACAAACACACGGTGTGGCAGGAGCTGGCACGAGGTACTGGTACATGGATGTGAGTTTTTGTGTGTGTGTGTGTGTGTGTGTGTGTGTGTGTGTGTGTGTGTGTGTGTGTGTGTGTGTGTGTGTGTGTGTGTGTGTGTAATGCACATAAGTGAATGTCAGCCTGTGTATGCATGCATGTTAAATGGTACATTAGTCTGTCATCCATTACCTCCCCTTTGACAGCTCAGGGGTTTTCAAACTTTTCTCTTGCTCAGGGACACCCACCCATGCAAACTGGTAACCCAGGGACCCTCATCATATGTTAGCAAAAAAAATCACATCTTGTCTCATCGGGTGAATGATAACGGCAAGTAGAAGTACTCACTGTTTTAAAATGAGTAGATTTAGTGGACAGTTTCATTATTTTGACCTCTCCAAAGTTCATTGGAAGAGGAAGTGTAAACTCGAACATACTCTATTATCTAGAAAGGTATTTTGGCCGCGTAGATAAAATGCTGCTGTTGTAGAGTACATTTTCTGCCATTCTACACATTTTTCCATTGAGCTGAGAAAATGTTGCAGTTTTTAAGTTGATTTCAAGCAATTCTACAATTTGGCATGGAGCTGAGAGACAATTTTGCAGTTTTAAGGCAAATTTCCTGCCATTTCCTGCATTTTGCCATGGTTAATGCTTTGTTCCCCTGCTCAAACATAACAAAATCAATGGGCATGTGTCTTGATTGCCTGCTTTTTGGAATTTGACTGCCTAGCTTTTATGTGATTGTTATTTCTCAAAGATGGTATTATTAAACAATTTATATAGTTTAATATCTTTTCTGCATGCTTTCTATCTGGTTTTGGTTGTTTAAGTTGACAATGAAACTGTTTTTCCATCCCTAAAATGATCACAAGACGGCCGGCCTAAGATTTATCTATACAGAACAAACCCTGTAATTAGCTCCAAGGTCTGTCATTTCCTCCATATTAAAGGGAAAGTTCAAGATTTTGGCAATGAAGCCCTTTATCTACTTTCCCAGAGTCGGATGAACAGGAACAGCTAGCATGCTGTCATGACGTTGGCCTGTGGGTAAGGTTTATGACCCCCCCCCCCCCCCATAAATACCTTTCTCCCTTCCCCTCTCTGAATCTACTGAAGGACTTGAATAGCCTGTGTTAAATATAGAGAGTCTGGGAACATCAAACAAATGGGGAAAGGTACCACATATTTTGTTAATAAAACCAGTTGGAAATATGCTTGGGAACGTAATGAGTATGTATGTCAGTTCGGTTGTCATCTGAGACATTATGACTGATGACAGGACGACATAAACTGTACCTGAGAAAGTATACACCCTCTAGTTATCAGAGTCACATGGAATTGTTATGCAATTGAAATGTTTGATATTGAAAATGTTTGTTAGGAGATGAAATGTAATTTTAGCTTCCGAATGAGAGATTTGGGTTTTCATAAGAAAAGTGCCCTGCTCGATCAGTGGCCCAACCCTGTGAAGAGACAGGGGTTATAAACGATGAAACACCTCCCTCCCCCTCTCCACTATATAAGCCTTTGACGAAAAGATAACCAGTGGTTCCAGTGCGGGAGGTCTGCAGCCTCTACGTTAGAAGGACACACATGTCAAGAACAGAACTAAGCCAACCTCGGCGTGAGCTTTGGTGGCGAATGGTATGAACTTTGAGCTTATTCACTACAGAAGTGCTACTTCCTAGCCGTTGAGTTAGCAGCGGCCGCTGCTTACGTGGGCTAGGAAAGGACGGACGACGGATCCAGTCTAACAACCAGACGAAGATACCACCACGTATCTAATTGACCACCATTGACATTCTTCCGGCCAGGAAGATCTGTTGGCCAACCCGGCCAGCATCTACGACCAATCTACCGAAGTGCAGCTCAGAGTAAATATTTATTGCATTTTCCTTTTCTAAATGGGCGGTAATTTAGAATGCATAAGATAATGTATTTACGATAGCATAGCTGCTGTTTCTCTGTTCCTAAATCTTCCCACTCTTTCATTCAAGCCCAACCCCCTTTCCTTTGTGTAACCAGCCGTCATATCTGTTCCGTCTACCGGGACGTTTTCTGTATGACATCATTGTATTCTGTGTATTTGTAATTCTGTGTGATTAGTTAGGTATTTAGTAAATAAATAATTAAACCCAATTTTGTATTGCTGATTCAACTTGTTAGCCAGGGTTCGTGAAGATAGCCAAGAATTTACAACTTTCATTATGAGACTGAAAATAAGACAAGGGTTAATATTGACTGCTATCGATGTAAAATATTACAAAGTATTTTAAGAGTTTATTCGGAAGATAACAGCTCTATAAACGTTCGTCCGTGGTGCCCCGACTTTCTAGTTAATTACATTTACATGATTAGCTTAATCAGGTAATATTAATTACATAGAAATCATTTTATAAGTTAGCATGTCATATCACTTAATCCGGCATAGCCAAAGACACGACAATGCTAACTTTTCCGATAGAATTCCAGTCATTGCGCTAGTTAGCATTGGCTCGTGAAACTACCTTTCACTTCCTTCATACTGGACACAGAAACATAATAATGAAATCTCCAATAGTATTCTGTTGCACTTGCAGCTAGAAATATTCAGAAATTATTTCCCAAGAAATGATACAAAAGAATCGCGGACGGCCTGCAATACCCCAGTTTGAAAACCCCTGCACTAGTTCGTGTGTGTGTGTGTGTGTGTGTGTTTCACACCTCCAAGATAACCTTAGCCTGGGGGATGGAAAGGCCTAGTGAGTGTCTCTCCCCAAGCCCGGCCTGGGCCACTTTGCTGCCTTTGCGTGAGTAAACTACACCTCTGCTCACGCCACTGAAACCCTGCTGGGTCATCTACTGTGTAACCCAACAGGCCTGGCAGTAGCCTGGCAGCACAGACCCTTTGTCTCTGGTCCTCTGTCAACAGGCTTCAGTCATCAGCCTTGTACACGAGCCGTCACTCATGTGGTGACAGTGACATCTTAGCGTGGCTGCGTTCAAACCACCTGGCAAACAGGTGTGTGTGTGGGGAGGGGTTGTGTGTGTGTGAGCACAATGTTCTTTGGAGTTGTGATTTGTCCCTGGCTGCCGTGTGTTTCAAGGATTCTTCATCGCAAACCAGAGCTGTTAGTACTATTTTAAGCTATTTTATCGCCCCCAGAAACCTGCTCCTTTTACTCTCTGTTCCGGACGTCCTAGACGACTAATTCTCATAGCTTTTAGCCGTACCCTTATCCTACTCCTCCTCTGTTCCTCTGGCGATGTAGAGGTGAATCCAGGCCCTGCAGTGCCTAGCTCCACTCCTATTCCCCAGGCACTCTCTTTTGATGACTTCTGTAACTGTAATAGCCTTGGTATCGTGCATGTTAACATTAGAAGCCTCCTCCCTAAGTTTGTTTTATTCACTGCTTTAGCACACTCTGCCAACCCGGATGTCCTAGCCGTGTCTAAATCCTGGCTTAGGAAGACCACCAAAAACTCTGAAATCTCCATCCCTAACTACAACATTTGCAGACAAGATAGAACGGCCAAAGGGGGCGGTGTTGCAATCTACTGCAGAGATAGCCTGCAGAGTTCTGTCCTACTATCCAGGTCTGTACCCAAACAATTTGAACTTCTACTTTTAAAAATCCACCTCTCTAAAAACAAGTCTCTCACCGTTGCCGCCTGCTATAGACCACCCTCTGCCCCCAGCTGTGCTCTGGACACCATATGTGAACTGATTGCCCCCCATCTATCTTCAGAGCTCGTGCTGCTAGGTGACCTAAACTGGGATATGCTTAACACCCCAGCCATCCTACAATCTAAGCTTG
This sequence comes from Salmo salar, assembly GCF_965601325.2. Taxonomy (NCBI): domain Eukaryota; kingdom Metazoa; phylum Chordata; class Actinopteri; order Salmoniformes; family Salmonidae; genus Salmo; species Salmo salar. The sequence goes on from NC_138297.1 coordinate 46,667,472, forward strand.
ATGCCCTCAATCTCACACAAATTATCAATGAACCTACCAGGTACCACCACAAAGCCGTAAACACGGGCACCCTCATAGATATCATCCTAACCAACTTGCCCTCTAAATACACCTCTGCTGTTTTCAACCAAGATCTCAACGATCACTGCCTTATTGCCTGCATCCGTAATGGTTCAGCGGTCAAACGACCTCCACTCATCACTGTCAAACGCTCCCTGAAACACTTCAGCGAGCAGGCCTTTCTAATCAACCTGGCCCGGGTATCCTGGAAGGATATTGACCTCATCCCGTCAGTAGAGGATGCCTGTTTTTTTTTTTTTTTTAAATGCCTTCCTGACCATCTTAAATAAGCATGCCCCATTCAAGAAATTTAGAACCAGGAACAGATATAGCCCTTGGTTCTCTCCAGACCTGACTAACTTTAACCATCACAAAAACATCCTGTGGCGTTCTGCATTAGCATCGAACAGCCCCCGTGATATGCAACTTTTCAGGGAAGTTAGAAACCAATATACACAGGCAGTTAGAAAAGCCAAGGCTAGCTTTTTCAAGCAGAAATTTGCTTCCTGCAACACAAACTCAAAAAGTTTCTGGGACACTGTAAAGTCCATGGAGAATAAGAGCCCCTTCTCCCAGCTGCCCACTGCACTGAGGATAGGAAACTGTCACCAACAATAAATCCACTATAATTGAGAATTTCAAGAAGCATTTTTCTACGGCTGGCCATGCTTTCCACCTGGCTACCCCTACCCCGGTCAACAGCACTGCACCCTCCACAGCAACTCACCCAAGCCTTCCCCATTTCTCCTTCTCCCAAATCCAGTCAGCTGATGTTCTGAAAGAGCTGCAAAATCTGGACCCATACAAATCAGCCGGGCTAGACAATCTGGACCCTTTCTTTCTAAAATTATTTTCCGAAATTGTTGCAACCCCTATTACTAGCCTTTTCAACCTCTCTTTTGTGTCGTCTGAGATTCCCAAAGATTGGAAAGCAGCTGCGGTCATCCCCCTCTTCAAAGGGGGACACACTCTTGACCCAAACTCCTACAGACCTATATCTATCCTACCCTGCCTTTGTAAGGTCTTCGAAAGCCAAGTCAACAAACAGATTACCAATCATTTCGAATCCCACCGCACCTTCTCCGCTATGCAATCTGGTTTCAGAGCTGGTCATGGGTGCACCTCAGCCACGCTCAAGGTCCTAAACGATATCTTAACTGCCATCGATAAGAAACAATACTGTGCAGCCGTATTCATTGACCTGGCCAAGGCTTTCGACTCTGTCAATCACCACATCCTCATCGGCAGACTCAATAGTCTTGGTTTCTCAAATGATTGCATCTCCTGGTTCACCAACTACTACCCTGATAGAGTTCAGTGTGTCAAATCGGAGGGCCTGTTGTCCGGGCCTCTGGCAGTCTCTATGGGGGTGCCGCAGGGTTCAATTCTTGGGCCGACTCTCTTCTCTGTATACATCAATGATGTCGCTCTTGCTGCTGGTGAGTCTCTGATCCACCTCTACGCAGACGACACCATTCTGTATACTTCTGGCCCTTCTTTGGACACTGTGTTAACAACCCTCCAGATGATGTTCAATGCCATACAACTCTCCTTCCGTGGCCTCCAACTGCTCTTAAATACAAGTAAAACTAAATGCATGCTCTTCAACCGATCGCTGCCTGCACCTGCCCGCCCGTCCAGCATCACTACTCTGGACGGTTCTGACTTAAAGTATGTGGACAACTACAAATACCTAGGTGTCTGGTTAGACTGTAAACTCTCCTTCCAGACTCACATCAAACATCTCCAATCCAAAGTTAAATCTAGAATTGGCTTCCTATTTCGCAATAAAGCATCCTTCACTCATGCTGCCAAACATACCCTTGTAAAACTGACCATCCTACCGATCCTCGACTTCGGCGATGTCATTTACAAAATAGCCTCCAATACCCTACTCAATAAATTGGATGCAGTCTATCACAGTGCCATCCGTTTTGTCACCAAAACCCCATATACTACCCACCACTGCGACCTGTACGCTCTCGTTGGCTGGCCCTTGCTTCATACTCGTCGCCAAACTCACTGGCTCCAGGTCATCTACAAGACCCTGCTAGGTAAAGTCCCCCCTTATCTCAGCTCGCTGGTCACCATAGCAGCACCCACCTGTAGCACGCGCTCCAGCAGGTATATCTCTCTGGTCACCCCCAAAGCCAATTCCTCCTTCGGCCGCCTCTCCTTCCAATTCTCTGCTGCCAATGACTGGAACGGACTACAAAAATCTCTGAAACTGGATCACTTATCTCCCTCACAAGCTTTAAGCACCAGCTGTCTGAGCAGCTCACAGATTACTGCACCTGTACATAGCCCATCTATAATTTAGCCCAAACAACTCCCTCTTCCCCTACTGTATTTATTTATTTATTTATTTTGCTCCTTTGCACCCCATTATTTCTATTTCTACTTTGCACTTTCTTCCACTGCAAATCTACCATTCCAGTGTTTTACTTGCTGTAATGTATGTACTTCGCCACCATGGCCTTTTTTTGCCTTTACCTCCCTTATCTCACCTCATTTGCTCACATTGTATATAGACTTATTTTTCTACTGTATTATTGACTGTATGTCTGTTTTACTCCATGTGTAACTCTGTGTTGTTGTATGTGTCAAACTGCTTTGCTTTATCTTGGCCAGGTCGCAATTGTAAATGAGAACTTGTTCTCAACTTGCCTACCTGGTTAAATAAAGGTGAAATAAAAAAATAAAAAAAATAAAAAAAATAAAAAGTACCAAGGTCCCCGGGACACTACTGTATAACGATAACACACTGCTTCTAAGGACACTCTGCTTTGGTTAACATTATGTGAACTTTGTGCATTTCCTGTACAATCAAGAGATGTACACCCCACTAGTCTACTACACGTACTTGAACCCTCATACGGTTGAGGTCAAATGAAAATATTGTGTTGAATAGCAGATGAGTTGTGTGTGTGTGTGTTGTTGTTGTTGAGTCCGTTTTCTAGCCTATGGCTGGTGTTGCTGTTGCTCATGGCTGTCAAAATTATTAACACCCTTCTAGTGGAGCTCAAACGCTTTCAACAAGGTTACATGAGACTGCAACAGAGTGTGTGCCTGCGTGCATGGTTGTGTGTGTCTGTGTAACTGCAAACTGCAAACACAACACAATTGCACTCTTACTGCCTCATTTGCAGATCAAACACTAATGATGTTGGGTTTTGTTTGGAAACACAAATGCATAGAACTCAGTTACTTTAAAGTTTCACAAGTTTTAAATAACTGCTACTTGCCACTTTGAGACAGGATTGTTTAGAGAATCAGGGGGACCACAGATGATATAATTTACACAATGTGCAGCAGTCATGTTACTGAGTGGTTCTTTGGAATGGATAATTTACCCCACCAGCTATGCTTTATGCTTGAGTGATCATCATCAAATGGTTTTCTAAATGGTGAAACAACACATTCCCACATGTCCACATGCACAATCATAACGACAGAGTGCATTTTTAGACCAATTAGGGATTTCTATTTAGTCAACACAATTTATACCATAGGGCCAGTGTGTGTGTGTGTGTGTGTGTGTGTGTGTGTGTGTGTGTGTGTGTGTGTGTGTGTGTGTGTGTGTGTGTGTGTGTTGCACTTCCTCATGATGCTTATCTGGGGCTGAATAGATGCCAGCCAGGGTTTGAATGGCTGCTAAAAATACAGTGCCAGCTGTTTGTGAGGATGCTGTATGACCCGAGCGCAGCTCATTGTTAACCAATGACAGCAGCTCCATTAGAGTGGACCCAAGCATTAGGGTCTTTTAACAGGGCCACACACAGTACTGCTATCCTCTGCCATACACACTGAAGATAAGCAAGGCTACGGCAGAACAGGAGCGCAAAGAATAGCAATGACAGAGATTACACAGACAGACAGCAAGCACCCAAGATAACATACAGGCAGACAATTACTGTGTGTCTTAATATATTCACAGCACATCTATACCCGCCAAGACACACATGTATTATATGCTTTCCGTGTGTAAAGGGTTTTATGAATAGAGCGACTATAAATAGGAATACATTATTTTCATAAATGACTATAAATATTCACACACACAAACATGGGATTAGGTTTATGAAGTAATAGTTTTTTCCCTCAATCCCCACCAGCAGGGCAAGGGACTGCCTGTGACTGCCAATGAACAGAAATACAACAAACTAGCTACTCACAGAGTATCCACGGGCTATAGTCACAATAGAATGGAGCATGTGGTTTCCATTTCACAAGGCAGAGCCTGTAAGACACCCAGTACATGCCTGAGATGGTCAGTGTCTAATGGTCAAACTGAGAGACCAGTCACATGTGTGTCCCATGCATGTGCATCAAGAAAGGTTATTGTATTTATGTGATTTAATATTTTTATATTTTTTTGAAATTCAGTTTAGTTTCAGGATGTTTTCAGACTTGAATTGCTCGTTTTTGTTTAGTTCCAGCTTGATAAAAACATTTCTATATTGTTTTATATTATTTGGTTTTAGTTTTAGATCTAGGGACAGAAAGTAAAATATGCGTGGGAGGCTAGGAGCCATTTCTGTGTTGTAGTGCTATAGTTTGTTTTTTGGGGATGTCACTTCTTGCCACTGGAGTAAGGTGAGGGGCCAGGACCATAGATTTGGATAGACACAACATCTCTGTATTATGATGGCGTCTGTGAGAGCCTGCCTCTTCATAAAAAAAGCTCTCCCTGGCCTCTGACTCTTGTACCATTCTTCCCTTGCTTTCACTAAACTGCGGAATGAGCCAGTTATTCTCTCTCCCTCTCCAAGTTCTCACAGAATTAGACATTCACCCATGTTTACCAAATGTCAAATTTCAGGTTAAGTTTAGGTTATTGTTAATTAAGTTCCAGCATTAACTTCACATTCTTAAGGTTAGGCATGGTTAAGGCAAGGGTTAATGTTAGGGATAGGCTTCTATTTTTTAAATAAAAAACATCTTTCTATTGCTGGATTCAAACTTGCAACCTTTGGAATCAGATGCTTACGCCCATGCGCCATCCCCACTCACAACACCCCAGCAAAACCGAAACCTACTTGAAGGTAACAGCGCTCACTGTTGCCCCTAGTGGCTGGTTTCCACATCGTCTCTCGACGTCCTCAGACATGGATGGATGTCGAATACTGACTTGTATCACGGGTGACCTGGCTGCTCACTTTACCCCATTCTCTGTGTCTGTCTCTTTTTCTCTCTCTCCTTCTCTCTCTCCTCTCTCACTGTCATCACAGGGCCGGATTAGCAGGTAAACGGTGTTGCCGTGGCAACACTGGGGACTGGAGTCCCTACGGTCCCTAAGTTCATTATGTCTGATAAAAGATAAACTTTAACACTGAATATTGCCAGGGTTGTGTGTGTGTGTGTGTGTGTGTGTGTGTGTGTGTGTGTGTGTGTGTGTGTGTGTGTGTGTGTGTGTGTGTGTGTGTGTGTGTGTGTGTGTGTGTGTGTGTGCGCACGCGTGTGCTTACCCGCACACGCAGACTTGGTTCCCTTTGCCATACAAGCCCTTGTTTTAATTCCACACAGAGATTTCTCATTCATCCCTTTAGATAAAAGAGGGGGGAGGTAGAGGGATCTCTTTTTTGGCTCGTTGACTTTTGGAGAAAGATAAGAGTCCCCCTCCATTACTATGAAAGCAGAAAGTGATGAAGAACCTCCTCCCAGTCTCTGTTGTTTTTGTTGAATAATCAGTCCCTGACATTTATCAAAAGACATCTCTTCTTTCAAAAGGATTCAATGGTGTCTTAATGTAAGAAATTAGCCTAAATTACAGAACAGAATGGCCCCATGAATAAACTTGCTCAGTAAGGAGTGAAACATATGCCATGTTTAATCATCTACTGGGTGGAATCAGTGAGCATTACAGTAAACAATTACAACATAATGGATGTTGATGATGATAACCATGATGTTGATGATGATGACCATTTTATAATACACAGATGCATATACACTAAGGCTGTGTAACGGTCGTCGTATGGAGTAGACCAAGGCGCAGCGGGTTGAGTGCTCATATTTACTTTTATTGAGACACTTAATAACAAAACAAGAAAACGAACAAATGCACAGTATTGCAGGCTACACACACAGCTATGCAAAAACAACTTCCCACAAAAGACAGGTGAAAAAGGGCTACCTAAGTATGACTCCCAATCAGCAACAACGATGTACAGCTGTTCCTGATTGAGAGCCATACCAGGCCAACAAAGAAATACACAACATAGAAAAACCATAGAAATACAAAACATAGAACAATACCCCAAAACCCCGGAACACTTAAAACAAACAGCCCTCTTACATAAGAACATATCCCAACAAACCTCGAACCACATAAAACAAACACCTCCTGCCACGTCCTGACCAAATTACAATAACAAATAACCCCTTTACTGGTCAGGACGTGACAGTACCCCCCCCCCCAAAGGTGCAGACTCCGGATGCACCTCACACAAAAACACAAAAATAACCCCAAAACAAAAATAATCCCAAACTAAAGGGAGGGAAGGGAGGGTGGCCACCGTCACCGACGGTTCTTGTGCTACACCCCCCCCTCCCCAACCCACCTACTATGGAGGTGGCTTAGGCTCTGGCCTTACTCCCCCACCTAACCTGTCCACCCCCACTAAATACTTATTAACTGTTACCCTTCCCGAAGTCTCTGGGCTATGGCGCATCGCTGAAGACCTCGGGCTGAAGGGCGACTCTGACTGCGCAGATTCCGGACTGTAGGGCGACTCTGGTTGCTCCGATTCTGGACTGTAGGGCGACTCTCGCTGCGCCGATTCCGGACTGTAGGGCGACTCTCGCTGCGCCGGTTCCGGACTGTAGGGCGACTCTCTCGGCTCCGGACTGTGGGCCGTCTCTCTCGGCTCCAGACTGTGGGCCGTCTCTCTCGGCTCCGGACTGTGGGCCGTCTCTCTCGGCTCCGGACTGTGGGCCGTCTCTCTCGGCTCCGGACTGTGGGCCGTCTCTGCTGGCTCCGGACTGTGGGCCGTCTCTACTGGCTCCGGACTGTGGGCCGTCTCTACTGGCTCCGGACTGTGGGCCGTCTCTACTGGCTCCGGACTGTGGGCCGTCTCTGCTGGCTCCGGACTGTGGGCCGTCTCTGCTGGCTCCGGACTGTGGGCCGTCTCTGCTGGCTCCGGACTGTGGGCCGTCTCTACTGGCCCCGGACTGTGGGCCGTCTCTGCTGGCTCCGGACTGTGGGCCGTCTCTGCTGGCTCCGGACTGTGGGCCGTCTCTGCTGGCTCCGGACTGTGGGCCGTCTCTCTACGGGGCACTGTCGCCGGAAGCTCTGGACGGGGCACTGTCGCCGGACACTCTGGACGGGGCACTGTTGTCGGACACTCTGGACGGGGCACTGTCGTCGGACACTCTGGACGAGGAACTGTTGTCAGAAGCTCTGGACGGGGACTGCGCACTGAAGGCCTGATGCGTCAGACTAAGGACACGCCCCACAGGGCTAGTGCGAGGAGCAGGAGCCCGACAAGCTGGACTGGGCTGACGCACTGGAGGCCTGGTGCGTGGGGCTGGTAGTGGAGGTACCAGACTGGTGACACGCACCCCAAGGCTAGTGCGAGGAGCGGGAACAGGATACACTGGGCCATGGGTAAGCACTGGAGATCTGGAGCGCACCTCCTGCACAACCCGTCCTGGCTGGATGGTAATAGCAACCCTGCACGAGCGAAGTGCTGGCACAGTGTGAACTGGGCTATGCAGAGGCCTGATGGTTGCCGTGCGTAGAGCAGGCGTAGGGTAGCCTGGGCCTAGGAGGCGTACCGGTGGCCAGATGCGCTGCGCATCTGGGAGGTCAGGGAGGTGACCAAGAACCCAGAGCTCCAGAGTTCCTCTGTGGAGATGGGAGAACCTTCCAGAAGGACAACCATCTCTGCAGCACTCCACCAATCAGGCATTTATGGTAGAGTGGCCAGATGGAAGCCACTCCACAGTAAATGGCACATGACAGCCCGCTAGAAGTTTGCCAAAAGGCAACTAAAGGACTCTTAGACCAGGAGAAACAAAATTGAACACTTTGGCCTGAATGCCCAGTGTCATGTCTGGAGGAAACCTTGCACCATCCCTACGGTGAAGCATGGTGGTGGCAGCATCATGCTGTGCGGAGTTTTTTCAGCGGCAGGGACTGGGAGACTAGTCAGGATTGAGGGAAAGATGAACAGAGCAAAGTACAGAGAGATCCTTGATGAAAACCTGCTCCAGAGTGCTCAGGACCTCAGATTGGGGCGAAGGTTCACCTTTCAACAGGACAACGACCCTAAGCACACAGCCAAGACAACGCAGAAGTGGCTTCGTCTCTGAATGTCTATGAGTGGCCCAGCCAGACCCCGGACTTAAACCAGATCGAACATCTCTGGAGAGACCTGAAAATAGCTGTGCAGCGATGCTCCCCATCCAACCTGACAGTGCTTGAGAGGATCTGCAGAGAAAAATGGGAGAAGCTCCCCAGGTACAGGTGTGCCAAGCTTGTAGCTTCATACCCAAGAAGACTCGAGGCTGGAATCGCTGCCAAAGGTGCTTTAACATAGTACTGAGTTAAGGGTCTGAATACTTATGTAAATGTGATATTTATGCTTTTTATTTTTAAGAAATGTTAAAACATTTCTAAAAAACTGTTTTTGCTTTGTCATTATGGAGCATTGTGTGTAGATTAATGAGGGAAAGGCTCTAACATAACAAAATGTGGTATAAGTCAAGGGGTCTGAATACTTTCCAAATGCACTGCATACAGGTTTATACTGTATATACAGTACATTTATTTTAATACAAAATTATCTATATAATATCGTTCAAAATAATATTGCGATATGTAACTGTATCAATTTTTTCCCTCATCACTAACGTACACACACACACGCACTGTCTGCCCTTCCGCAGTCCTGGTGCAGACCCCTCATTACAGAACAGGAAGAGTTTCTCTGCCTCCAGAGACCAATACACAACCTACTCCTGTTCTGCTGCAGCGCACGGGTTGGAGAGCAGTGTGTGTGTGTGTGTGTGTGTGTGTGTGTGTGTGTGTGTGTGTGTGTGTGTGGTGTGTGTGTGTGTGTGTGTGTGTGTGTGTGTGTGTGTGTGTGTGTGTGTGCCCTTCGCCAGCCTGTCTGTTTTCACACAGATGATGAGTCAGAGACTCTGGTCTGTTTCTCTCTGCCATAATCACCCTAGAGAGAGCGATAATAAAGGGAGGGAGGGAGGGAGAATAGAGAGAGAGAGGACAGAGATATAAAGTGAAACAAAGAGAAAAAAGGACAAATCCCTAACTGTAGCCTTGCTAGTTAAACCTCTCATCTCCTCTCTCCCATCTCTTCTCTAAACTCCTCTCTCCTCACCCTCTCATTAAGATATCTGAATAGAATAGGAAATCATTCTCCCAGCAGGAGTAGAGTGTTTAAGCCCATTGGGAGCCCGTCTCAAATGCAGATTTACTTTCAGGTCTGCTTTAAAACTCCCCTCACTCACCCTCAGTTCAATACACACCTCACTGATACACACACCCATTGTAATGCAAGTCTACTGTGACGTCAAGCCAGCAGCTTATGTTGGGCAAGTTAAAAGGATGTACTATCTTTGGGCTACTGCTATCATTGTGTTAATGATAGGATCTGGCCATGGATAGTCGCCATACAGACACTGACTGTTAAAGGTTTAAGATACGCTATAACACGGTCAATGGGAATATGGCTCTGAAAGTGGGGTGAAAAGGTTGGTCTGAGAGATACCAGGAATAATATGACACTTCCTCTAATACAGTTCAACCATGGACACTAATATATTTCGATTTGAGAAAAGAAGGGAGTGGTTAAGGAAGAGAGCGCTGTCTGATGGTTTGGTAAATGGTGAGGGGGAGGTAAAGGTGGAGAATAAGTGGAGGAAGAGTGTTTGATAAAAGAAAAGAGAGCGGGAGGGAGTGGAATCTATAGGCCAAAGTGGACCTCAATATAAAGATGTTGGTGAGGCTCTGATTCTTCACGTCTCAAACTGGCTCTCACTGCTTTCTTAAAGCATCGGCAGAGGAGAAAGGAGAGAGGAGAAAGGAGAGAGGAGAGAGGAGAGGACGAGAGGAATGAGGAGAGGAGGAAAAGAGCACAGACACACACAAAGACATAGACCACACAAAGAGCTTGTGTGTGTGTGTGTGTGTGTGTGTGTGTGTGTGTGTGTGTGTGTGGGCTTGTGTGTGTTTGTGCTCTGAGGGCTTGAAAGATTGTAGGAATACAGGCTGAGGGAAAAGAGAGAAGAGTGATTGATAAGTGGTATCTAATGATGGTTAAACACAGAGATCTTAGAGACAACAGGTCCAGGGCGGAGAACCACAATGAGCCCCCAGACATGGCTCAGCTCTTCCCAAGGCTGAGTCATCATCTCCAGGCATAGCTCCTGGACAGCTCCCCCTCTCCTACATCCATCCATCCAGGCCCCAGAGGGAGGGACAGCAGGGGGGTGGTTTGTTCCCGGAGGACAGGAACAACAGTCTGGGAGGAGACACCTGATACTATGACATCATCCGCTGTGCTTCGCTGGCTACCTCTCAGTGTGGTATATGGATACACACATGCAGACGCTGGGAATTAACGTAAACACACTCAGGTGCACAAAGGTATATACATGCATGAGCACGCACACACTCAACAATCATACTCAGCGCCATAATACACTGTGTAATTGGGAGCAATGTCCCTAGGACTGGGCCTCCTATCATAATCACATCCAGCATCCAGCAGCCAAGTCTGACTGGGTCTGACTGGTTCTGACTGGTTCTGACTGGGTCTGACTGGGTCTGACTGGGTCCGGCTGGGTCTGATGGGGTCTGGATGGGTCCGACTGGGTCCGGCGGGGTCTGGCGGGGTCAGTGTCTGAGGCGATAGTCTAATAGAGTTAGAATGTCAGAGCTGAGATGAGCTGGGCTCAGAGCTACTCAAAAACCTCTCACTCCATACTACTGCACACACACACAGTCCCAAGGACACACACACACCTACACACACACACACATCCACACACATAGCCACTCATGCACTTTTCTGGTCATATGTGTTCATGTTGTGACCAGGTACCATTGAAATCGCAGTCATCCCACTGGGCACACACTGGTTAAATCAACATTTTACCCACGTCATTTGAATGAAATTACATTGAACCAATGTGGAATGGACGTTGAATTGACGTCTGTGCCCAGTGGGATATGACCCTCCACCATACATGCATATGTGATGAAGAAGATCAGGCCATCAGGGTTAATCACACGGTTGATCACGTTTGATCACACGGTCCTGCGGTGGTTCCATATGATCTACGGCCACCGGATCTGTTCACCCAAATGGAGATCAGGTCACATGGTTCAGTATGAGGCTCTTGGCGCCGGGCTAAGAGAAAGAGAAGGGAACCCGATACAGGTAATGACCACACACCAGGAGGCTAAGGTACAAAGCAAAGGCCAATGACCCCTGTTCCTCGAATGTGCTTATTTGTGCATTTACTGTCTTCAAGGCATCTGATTCTGTATAGACTTGTAAACCAAGCATCTTACATGCTATATTTCTCATTCAGGAAGGAATACGAGACAAAACAAAGTATCCCATCCAACATCCCTGCGCACAGTAACGTGGTGGTGATTGATGCTGTTCACAGCGGAACACCATCGACAGACCCGTTTCCCAACGTTGCTGCTGCGCTCCTGGCAGGCGACGCCCACAAAACCCGCCTGCCGTTAGAGGAAGCGGCGCACGGCGAGACCCTAATCCATTTCCTTTTCCTGTCATTAATCTCCCCCCGGTCACAGGAACAGAGGGAAATTCAGGAAGCAGAGAAGAAAATGAGAAAAATAGAGGGGGAAATGGCTGAGTCCCGTGGAATGGTAGCAGCCATATTTTTGGATATTTATGAATTCCTCATAGCCCATTATTCCAGTCATCAAGGGCCAGGGCCGCTCCATTTCCCTTTCAAATGCCCCTCTCGTTTAGACGCCATTACTCACAGCCAGCAGCATTGGCTACACACGTTTTGCACGTCCGTCAGCAAGCTCAGATGGAGAGAACCCAGAAGCCAGAGGAGGAGGGAGGAGAGAGACTGAGAGTGAAAATAGAAGAGGAAGCCCCTTTGGAAATATAGATTTAAAAAAATGTAAACGACTGGGGTGTGTGATCTGGGAGATGAGTGATTGATAGGAAAGAGTGGTTTATTTTCTCTCTGTTCAGAGCTATCCACTACCCGATGCTCGATTCAAGGCATCAAGACAAAGGGTCAAGATCTTGATGAATACTATAGCTGGGATAGGGGACGATCCAAAACCACTTCTGAAAAACAGAGCTGGGTTCAAAATAAACCACAATGACGATACAGGTGTGTGAGTGTGCTTGCGCGTGCGCCCATGTCTCCTCTGTAAAAGAGGTGATTAACTATGGGGCACACACAGGTTTAACAGTGGCATCCACTTCCTCTAGCTCACAGACCGTGGCCTGGTGTGCCCCACTACCCACACACATAAAGCATGCCACACACCTGCTGACCAGTCCTGGGTTCCCTCTGCCAGCTGGTAGAAAAATAGAATGTTACTGTACAGGTTTCAATATGTCATCTCCCTGCATATTTTACCTTGTGAAATATGCCCTGCTCATAGTGTTAACTATGCCGGAGCTGTAACTTCAATGCAATTCTCATGAAGGTGACACTGTGACATGCAGCATGCAAGTCTTTCTCCCCCTGAGGAGGGATGGGGCCAACACAAGCACTGCATAGAGATAACAGACAAGCAATCAAATCCTTGACTACCGTATGCCTCTCCCTGTGTTTCCTTCTCTATTTGTTGCTTTTCTATGTGAGTTTGTGACAGTGGTAGCCAATCAGGTAGCAGCCTGGGGAAGACATGTCTGAAACAGTTTCTGATAACAGATTCTTATCTATGTGATGGAGGAACCACACAACACAGAGAGACACTAGGTACCCGAAAATACAGGGGGAATGGACGGAGCAAGGGGTAGACAGGGGAGAGAGAAGGTGTGTCGATGTGGATAGAGGGAGAGGAGGAGAAGATGAGAGAGGGAGAGGAGAAGAAGAAGAAGAAGAGGGAGATACAGTGGATACGTTTGTGTGTTTTGGATTGTACCCTGCCACCACCTCCTCACTCAGTCCTCTCTCCTGTCAATATAATGGCTTCACATTGGCAGCGTAATGACAGAAGAAACCGTTTTCATTTGGTCCCTGCGGAGAAAGCTCAAATCCCACCATTCCATCCTACACTAATCTAATCATTCTTCCATCACTCCCTCCATCTCTCTTCCTCCTCCCCTCTCTATTGGAGTTCCAGAGAGTGAGGCAGGTGAGATCTTGACATTCTAACAAGTCATTCTGCCGCTAATCTCGATTGTAGCCGCAAACCCATTACTGAAAATGTATATTATCTCCCACCTCTTTGCACACACACACACCAAACACACACACACTCACACACACATTATATCATACACATATACACTATCGTTCAAAGGTTTGGGGTCACTTAGAAATGTCCTTGTTTTTGAAAGAAAAGCACATTTTTTGTCCATTAAAATAGAATTGATCAGAAATACAGTGTAGACATTGTTAATGTTGTAAATTACTATTGTAGCTGGAAACGGCTTCATAGGTGTACAGAGGCCCATTATCAGCAACCATCACTCCTGTGTTCCAATGGCACGTTGTGTTAGCTAATCCAAGTTTATCATTTTAAAAGGCTAATTGATCATTAGAAAACCCTTTTGCAATTATGTTAGCACAGCTGAAAACTGTTTACATGATTAAAGAAGCAGTAAAACTGGCCTTCTTTAGACTAGTTGAGTATCTGGAGCATCAGCATCTGTGGGTTCGATTACAGGCTCAAAATGGTCAGAAACAAATACCATTCTTCTGAAACTCATCAGTCTATTCTTGTTCTGAGAAATTAAGGCTATTCCATGCGAGAAATTGTCAAGAAACTGAATATCTCGTCCAAGCTGTGTACTACTCCCTTCACAGAACAACGCAAACTGTCTCTAACCAGAATAGAAAGAGGAGTGGGATGCCCCGGTGCACAACTGAGCAAGAGGACAAGTACATTAGAGTGTCTAGTTTGAGAAACAGAGTCCTCAACTGGCAGCTTCATTAAATAGTACCCTCAAAACACCAGTCTCAACATCAACAGTGAAGAGGCCACTCCGGGATGCTGGCAGTTGAAGACTTGTGAGGTGTCTGTTTCTCAAACAATTATGTTAGCTGTGCTAACATAATTGCAAAAGGGTTTTCTAATGATCAATTAGCCTTTTTAAAATGATAAACTTGGATTAGCTAACACAACGTGCCATTGGAACACAGGAGTGATGGTTGCTGATAATGGGCCTCTGTACGCCTATGTAGATATTCCATAAAAGATCCGCCGTTTCCAGCTACAATAGTCATTTACAACATTAACCATGTCTACATTGTATTTCTGATCAATTTCATGTTATTTTAATGGACAAAAAACATCACCACAAGTAGTCATGATGGTCCTCAAAATGTATTCACGTTACAGTCTTAACAGCAAGACTTGTTTATCTGTGTGTGTGTGTGTGTGTGTGTGTGTGTGTGTGTGTGTGTGTGTGTGTGTGTGTGTGTGTGTGTGTGTGTGTGTGTGTGTGTGCGTGTGTGTGTGTGTGTGTGTGTGTGTGTGTGTGTGTGTGTGTGTGTGTGTGTGCATTGCGTGAGTGTGTCTTGTTCCTCAGTAATAATCACTATCTATCCTCATCAAATCAGACATGCAAACAAGAAAGAGAAGAAAAAAAAAATGGAAGAGAGATAAAAAGCCGAACTCGTAACAGTCATTCTCAGGTGAGCTGGGAATGGCACACGTTTAGCATGGTAAACCACAGTCATAAACCATGTCAATCATCATTCACTATGTCGAGAGAGAGAGAGAGAGAGAGAGAGAGAGAGAGAGAGAGAGAGAGAGAGAGAGAGAGAGAGAGAGAGAGGCTGATATAGAAAGACAGATGGGTGGTTTGACAGGGGGAAATTAAAAAGTGAAAATGTGACAAAGGGTTGAGGAGGGGAGAAAACAGTGGGGGTACACACCCTCTCACATGGGCGAGAAAGGGGGGAGTCGGGGGAACAGGAGTCCCTGGCTGCCCAGTGTTCTGGTTTCGATCCCCCTAATGCTCCCCCTATTCTAATAAAGGTGCCAGGCGAAACCAATGATTTACAGCCCATGATTAACTGGGGGACTGAATACCCCTCCCACCTGGCTGGGGCCTGCTCACACAGTCATAATAGCCGCTCTCCCCTCCCTATATCACACACATCTAGATGGGTTTATAGACCAGCCTCTACTGGGCCATGGTTGTGACCAGACCGTAGAGGTAGAGGGAAGTAGATTGGCAGAGTATATCTCCACTGTGCTGACAAGGCTTGTCGCATCCATATCTGATCTATGATCAGTTCCATATCTATGGCAGACAGAGGAGGAGGTTCTGTTGCGAATGTGTGGGATGAATTGTGTGGGGTGTTTTTGGATCATGCATCAAAATGCTGATCTAGTTGTTCAAGTTCTACTTTCCTTTTGCTGACACCTATTGTTCGACGGCCCAATGCGTACATAAAAGAAGGAAGTCGGAGAGAAACAGAGAGAGAATTCCTTGTAGAAGCTGGAAAGTCTGAGCTGTATGCTCCTGACGGTCTCTTCTGGGTGCTCTCCTGTTTGAGCGTCTCCCCCCACTGATCTCTGATCTAACAGCGACGGCAGGGTGTGTGTGTGTGTGTGTGTGTGTGTGTGTGTGTGTGTGTGTGTGTGTGTGTGTGTGTGAGTGCGCGCGCGTGGCACTGAGGAGGAGTGTGAATGTGCCCAGAGGGAGAGAGAAGGATGGAGGAGGGATGTGTGTTAGCGTTAGGGATAGAGGAGGGATGTGTGTGTGTGTGTGTGTGTGTGTGTGTGTGTGTGTGTGTGTGTGTGTGTGTGTGTGTGTGGTGTGTGTGTGTGTGTGTGTGTGTAGTGGTCTGAGTCGGTGGCTGTCGAGCAGCGTATTTATCTCAGTGTAATGGCACGTCATTAATATTCACAGCTAGCTCCGGATCAATGATCCTTGGCAGCCTGGCTATTATTTCATTTCTTGTATCTAAAAAGGCATAGCGAGGATTCAGCTAAATTGTTTTGAGTTGTTTTGGCTGAGTCGTCACAAAGACGTACACAGGGAGGAGTGGAGCGAGGGAGGTAGAGATGGGTTGGGATATGCTAAACTTCCCGGGGGGGGGGGGGGAGAGGAAGAGAGGGGAAGATAGAAAGAGATATACAGTACAGTATTGCTGCGTTAGCATGACTACAAATCGAGAATACAATTACACTTCAGCAAACGACATCACAACTCAGAGAATGTGATAGGCAACAAATCAGAACTCTCAGAAAGCCTGACCCAGCCAATCAAATCTCGCTTGAGACCTGACTGAAAGCTGTCTGTCCGAAACAAATTCTTCAGTGTTAACCATTCTACTGTTGAGGCAAGTCAGCCAACAGTTACTGTACCTCCAAACCCATGATCTACCAGGCGACTGGCAGGTTGACAGGAAACACAAGGTGATTTGTCTCACAGACAGGCTACTTCTGACACCTAACAACATCTCCACAACGTCCGTAAACGTAACAGAGGAGATGGGGCCTGGTGACGCCAGGCTGGACACAGATAATACACCCTGCTAATCAAAGACTGTTAAGTCTACACTCAAGGGAGGGAGGGGAGAGGGAGAGGGGGGAGAAGAGGGGATGGATATAACAAAGGGAGGAGAAGAAGGGGTGGAGGGAGAGAGGAGGAGGAGGGAGGAAGAAGAGGAGGAGGGAAGGAGCAGAAAGGGGAAGGACAGAGAGAGGAAGATAGTGTAGAGAGAAAGCTGAGGGAAACAGTGGGAGGAGGAGTGTCAAGGAAAAGGGGGAAGATACGGGTGAGGAATTCCATCTCAGTCATGGTCACACCCCTTGCTCTGACACCACCTCTGGGAGCAATCGGAATGTGCTGCGTCAGTCAGCAGTGTTGCGCTGAACATAACAGTTTGAAAACAGACAGAACCCGCCAGTTAGATGGGCAGTGTAGCATCACACAGTGCAGCTGAACATATGCTGTAGGGGGACTCAAATCAGCAACCTCAGGAGGGTGGCTAAGCATTGGGCTAATGGAGGTGGCTACCATAATGCTTTGTTCATGCGGCTGCACAACACACACGCACACACAATTATAGTTAAATGCACTATGTTAGTGGGGCTAAATTGCCACATTAGCATGAATAGCTGTGTTTGTGTAGCCTACTGAGACAGTCTGTTAGTGGAGCTAACACACGCCTAACGTGCTAGCTAAAAGCGCTATGTTAGGAGTTAGAGAATCCATGTTGGTATTTGTGGCTAAAACACAAGCACACACATAGTGTTAGTTAGGCTGATCACACCGCTGTAGCGGAGCTTAACTGTTAAGTTGTGTTAGTTAACAGTCCATTAGTAAAGCCATGCATGCACAATGTTAGCATAGCTGGTCATATGCAGTGAGACAGTAAGACAAACACATAGCGTTATGTTTATACAGTTAAAAACACTGGTTGTACACCGGATACACACAACGTTAGCATAGCGGAACACTTATTTCTATTGGTTAGTCAAGAAGCCCAGAGTTAGCCCAAAATAGTGTTCAAGTTCCCAAAGAGTGTGTGTATGCTAGCAGCATGCTAGCTAAGTGAGATGCATTACTCCCGCCGGTCCCTGTGTTCTCATTCAGATTTCACTAAAAACTGTGTCAGCACTTCACTGCTGCTAATTAGCCACCAACTGTACTGTACTGTAATGAAACATGTTAAATTTGGTTTAAATAATGCAAAACAAAGTGTTGGAGAAGAAAGTAAAAGTGCAATATGCGCCATGTAAGAAAGCTAATGTTTAAGTGCCTTGCTCAGAACATAGGAAAGCTGGTGGTTCCTTTTAACATGAGTCTTCAATATTCCGAGGTAAGAAGTTTTAGGTTGTAGTTATTATAGGAATTATAGGACTATTTCTCTATACAATTTGTATTTCATATACCTTTGACTATTGGATGTTCTTATAGGCACTTTAGTATTGCCAGTGTAACAGTATAGCTTCCGTCCCTCTCCTCGCTCCTACCTGGGCTCGAACCAGGAACACATCGACAACAGCCACCCTCGAAGCAGCGTTACCCATGCAGAGCAAGGGAAACAACTACTCCAAGTCTCAGAGCGAGTGATGTTTGAAACGCTATTAGCGCGGCACCCAGCTAACTAGCTAGCCATTTCATATCGGTTACACCAGCCTAATCTTGGGAGTTGATAGGCTTGAAGGGGTGGGTATAATTTGTGGAACGTTCCAACAGGAATCTGTTCCAAAAAACGTAAAGTAAAAGGTTGCCAACCAACAGCACATACAAAGTAGCAACACATACAAACCTAGCTAACTAGCTGCCGAATAGGCATCAACTCACCACGTAGCTTATTCTTAATGTTTGTCCATAGGCAAACAGACATGTGAGGACAGACATTTTTCGGAATAAACGTGATGAGTGAAAAACGCAATGAAATAGACCACTCCATACCCAGTATCTTATTCTGCCGCTATACAACTTTGTATGCGTTGTTTTTTGGAAACCTTGTTATTTACGAAGTTTTTGGAATAGATTCCTGTTGGAACGTTCCACAAATTATACCCACCCGGGTTGAAGTCATAAACAGCGCAATGCTTGAAGCACAGCGAAGGGCTGTTTGAATGAATGCTTACGAGCCTGCTGCTGCCTACCACCGCTCAGTCAGACTGCTCTATCAAATCATAGACTTAATTATAATATAATAAACACACAGAAATATGAGCCTTAGGTCATTAATATGGTCGAATCCGGAAACTATCATCTCAATAACCAAAGTTTTTTTCTTTCAGTGACATACGGAACCGTTCCGTATTTTATCTAACGGGTGGCTAAGTCTAAATATTCCTGTTAGGCATTGATGTTTATGGTTAGGTACATTGGTGCAACGACAGTACTTTTTTCCGCAAATGTGCTTGTTAAATCAACACCCTTTTGTCAAAGTAGGCTGTGATTCAATGAAAATTAACAGGCACCGCATCGATTATATGCAACGCAGGACACGTTAGATAAACTAGTAATATCATCAACCATGTGTAGTTAACTAGTGATTATGTTAAGATTGATAGTTTTTTATAAGTCTAATGCTAGCTAGCAACTTACCTTTGCTTCTTGCTGCCCTCGCGTTACAGGTAGTCAGCCTGTTAATCCTTGTGGAGTGCAATGTAAGGCAGGTGGTTAGAGCGTGCGACTGGTAACCGAAGGTTGCAAAAACAAATCCCCCCTGAACAAGGCAGTTAACCCCCGTTTCTAGGCCGTCATTGTAAATAAGAATGTGTTCTTAATCTGACTTGCCTAGTTAAATAAAGGTGTAAAAAATATATATATATATATTTTTTTTTAAATCGGCAAATCGGTGGCCAAAAATACCGATTACCGATTGTTATGAAAACTTGAAATCGGCCCTAATTAATCGGCCATTCCGATTAATCGGTCGACCTCTACACTGAACTGTACCCACACAAAATGGGGCTGGAAATAAGCAGTTGGAATCTTGGAGTTCCTATGCTGGTTGAGGTTTGATAATCCCACACACACGTGCACACACACACACACTCACGCGCACGCACACTAACACACACATTTTTGACATTAGGAGGGGTACTCAAAGATGAGCGGGGCCCGAGGAAGATTTATTCTCCATGGATCACACAAAACATAAATGTTGCTCAACCGAACAACCATGAGGACAACATGGTCACACCACAGGAGAGGCTGCCACCACCGCTGTGTGTTTGTGTGTATGTGTGTTTGTGTGTTTTTTGTGTCTGTGTATGTGTGGTGGATGGAGAGGGTGATGTGCCTATTACATTAAAGTTACAGGGAGATTTCTCCCCGGCAGTAGACGGTCTCAAGGCCAGACAGACGTAGAGTGTGTGAGTGTCAGATGCTTAGGAGAGAAGAGACGAGATGATGAGAAAGAGAGAGAGAGAGAGAGAGAGAGAGAGAGAGAGAGAGAGAGAGAGGGAGGGATGGAGGAGAGGAGAGAGAAAGCAAGGTAGACAGAGGGAGAGAAGTGAAGTATGAGAGAGAGAGAGAGAGAGAGAGAGAGAGAGAGAGAGAGAGGGGGAGATGGAAGACAGGAGAGAGGGCCGATTTAAACATGAGGCCACCTCTGTAGCTATCTGCCCAAAAGCAGAAGACCTTGCCACCGTTCACCACACTGTCTTGTCGACCTATCCAGTCATCTCTCATCGGCCTGAACAGGGATTAAAGCAGCAGAGTGAACAACCTTTCAACCTATCTCTAGGAAAAACCCTCCACTCCCTCACAGCCAAAGCGTGTGTGTGTGTGTGTGTGTGTGTGTGTGTGTGTGTGTGTGTGTGTGTGTGTGTGTGTGTGTGTGTGTGTGTGTGTGTGTGTGTGTGTGTGTGTGTGTGTGCATGCGCTAGTGTGCATGTGTGTCTATCATGTTTGAGTTGGGTTAAAATGGAATCCTCAATGCATTCTTCAAACCGTCAACTGTCATTCAGCCAAAAGGTGATTTTAAAATAGATCCCTCCCTCTGAGAAGCATGGGCGTATGACATTCAGATGTCTATGACAGGACACCGGAGTATCATAGACGGTGTGACAGTGTGCAGAGGGCAGTGCTGCGGGAGGGGACACGAGGGGATGGGAAGGTACAGACGATGGTAAATGGATTGCATTCCTCACGGGAAGTGTGTCTCTGTCCCCTCAGCACGACCCTGTAGCCCTCTATCAGCACTGATAAGCTGCCATTAACACACCATTAACACTGACCTCTGTACAATATCAAACAAGAATGATTTTCTGATACAGCCAACAGAGTTGAAGGAGCTCAGGACTAGAGGTCGGCCGATTAATCGGAATGGCCGATTAATTAGGGTCGATTTCAATTTTTCATAACAATCGGAAATCGGTATTTTTGGACGCCGATTTGGCCGATTTATTTAACTAGGCAAGTCAGTTAAGAACACATTCTTATTTTCAATGACGGCCTAGGAACAGTGGGTTAACTGCCTTGTTCAGGGGCAGAACGACAGATTTTTACCTTGTCAGCTCAGGGATTCAATCTTGCAACCTTACGGTTAACTAGTCCAACGCTCTAACCACCTGCTTTACATTGCACTCCACGAGGTTACGCGAATGCAGTAAGAAGCTAAGGTAAGTTGCTAGCTAGCATTAAACTTATCTTATAAAAAACAATCAATCAATCATAATCACGAGTTCACTACACATGGTTGATGATATTACTAGTTTATCTAGCCTGACCTGCGTTGCTTAGGTACACGTTGCTTCAACCATAAACATCAAAGCCTTTCTTAAAATCAATACACAAGTATATATTTTTAAACCTGCATATTTAGCTAAAAGAAATCCAGGTTAGCAGGCAATATTAACCAGGTGAAATTGTGTCATTTTGCGTTCATTGCACGCAGAGTCAGGGTATATGCAACAGTTTGGGCCGCCTGGCTCGTTGCGAACTAATTTGCCAGAATTTTACGTAATTATGACATAACATTGAAGATTGTGCAATGTAACAGGAATAACGTTTTGTTTTCGAGATGATAGTTTCCGGATTCGACCATATTAATGACCTAAGGCTCGTATTTCTGTGTGTTATTATGTTATAATTAAGTCTATGATTTGATAGAGTAGTCTGACTGTGCGATGGTAGGCAGCAGCAGGCTCGTAAGCATTCATTCAAAATAGCACTTTCGTTTTGCCAGCAGCTCTTCGCAATGCTTCAAGCATTGCGCTGTTTATGACTTCAAACCTATCAACTCACGAGATTAGGCTGGTGTAACCGATGTGAAATGGCTAGCTAGTTAGCCGGGTGCGCGCTAATAGCGTTTCAAACGTCACTCGCTCTGAGACTTGGAGTAGTTGTTTACCCTTCCTCTACGTGGGTAACGCTGCTTCGAGGGTGGCTGTTGTCGATGTGTTCCTGGTTCAAGCCCAGGTAGGAGCGAGGAGAGGGACGGAAGCTATACTGTTACACTGGCAAGACTAAAGTGCCTATAAGAACATCCAATAGTCAAAGGTATATGAAATACAAATCGTATAGAGAGAAATAGTCCTATAATTCCTATAATATCTACAACCTAAAACATCTTACCTGGGAATATTGAAGACTCATGTTAAAAGGAACCACCAGCTTTCATATGTTCTCATGTTCTGAGCAAGGAACTTAAACGTTAGCTTTTTTACATGGCACATATTGCACTTTTACTTTCTTCTCCAACACTTTGTTTTTGCATTATTTAAACCAAATTGAACATGTTTCATTATTTATTTGAGGCTAAATTTACTTTATTGATGTATTATATTAAGTTAAAATAAGTGTTCATTCAGTATTGTTGTAATTGTCATTATTACAAATAAATAAATACAAATCGGCCGATTAATCGGTATCGGCTTTTTTTGGTCCTCCAATAAGCGGTATCGGTATCGGAGTTGAAAAATCATAATCGGTCGACCTCTACTCAAGACAGTCTTATGTCAGAGAGAGAGAGAGAGAGACTGTTTGGGAGTCAGGAATACAAGCTACACCACAGTGTATCTGCTGTGGACACGACAAATCACATTCAAACGAATTGGTACAGTGGAATATGGTCTGAACTCAAGGCTTTAGTCAATTTAATATTTGGTTCAAATGTTGGGCCAGAGATTGATCATAAGCATAGCACAAGCGTAACGCACCAAATCTTTTACGTTGTTATTTCAACAAGCGCTGTGTTCAAGGCTTTTCAGCATTTTTCAGTCGGAAACACTCAAGAATGCTTGCTGAGCCTTTCAAGCCGAGCCGGCGAGCCAGACAGAGACAGAGGGCCCCTCTGAGATAGCTAGACAGACAGGCGCTGTAGGACAATCAAAACAATCTGAGATGATAGCAGGCAAAAATAACCCTTTTCATTCAATTAAATCGCCAATGCCGGAACATACAAGGTGAGCAGCGGCCCTGCAGAACAGACAAACAGGACTTCTTGACTCTCCTTCTTTCTTTCCTATCTTCTTTCTCACTGTTCTTTTTATTCATCTCCTCTGCCTGTCTCTCGACTGTTTTTTATTGTGCTCGGGTTTCCCCCCCCCCCCCCCCCCCCCCCCCCGTGTCTGGCTGAGTGTAGAGCTCTAACAAAGCCCAGCAGGCACACATAAAGTCATGTCTTTGTGCCAGAGCAACGAGTCTCTTTCCAACACAAGTGTTCACTGTTTACCTTCAATGGAGGAAAATTACATCTCTGAGTGTTTTGTCTGACTTGTCGATAAACAGATCAATGATTGCTTATGAAAAAAAGAGAGAGTACTGTGTTTACTAACAGGGCACAGTGAACACACTCCCGCCCCACTGTTGGATTTTTATTTTATTTAACCAGGCAAGTCAGTTTAGAACAAATTCTTATATACAATGACAGCCTAGGAACAGTGGGTTAACGGTCTTGTTCAGGGGCAGAACGACAGAGTTTTACCTTGTCAGCTAGGGGATTCAATCTAGCAACCTTTCGGTTACTGGCCCAACACTCTAACCACTAGGCTACTGGCTATCTGCCGCATCAATATGCCTGACAGATAAGAGCTCTGCAAACACCATTTAATAGAGATACTGGTGGCACACACACACACACACGGACGGACACACACACACACACACACACACACACACACGTATAAAGGGGAAGAGAGAGAGAGAGAGAGAGAGAGAGAGAGAGAGAGAGAGAGAGATAAAATTAGCATTAACCAACCTTTAGTGTACCATGAAATTAGTGCAAATGAGAGAGAGGGAGATGACGGGGAGATAGAAAGAGCACAAAAGAGGGATTAATAAGAGAGGGATGAATAAGAGAGAGGTATAGAAGGAGTATGAGCACGAGCCAACCTTCGAGGTAGACAATGTGATGATAGACAAAGAACGGTGGTGTGTATTCATGGATGCCAAGGGAAGCCAGGTTTCCCCCCCAAAAAAACTGTCCAGGAAACAAATAAAAAAACATACCAAATAATGTATCTTTCGTCTCTCTGTGTTTCATAATGTTTCTTCAATTCGGAAGAGGCTGAATGTACCTCACATGAGAAAGCATACGTGTGAGCAAAACAGCACCTCTCTGTATCTGTAGACCATCTATATGATGCTGTCTGGTGAAAAAGAGTATGACATTGTTGCCGCCCATAGCATTGAATGCAAGGGAAGTCAGCGAGCATTTGGCCTCCATTTTAAAAAAAAAGTGTAAAATAATAGCCAATCAGCGCTGAGCTAAACTGAGTGAGCTCAACTGTGAATGGTCCTGGTGCACCAAAAATAAAGTGTCAAGGGAAGCCAGTTTGTCACAGTTGTCATAATGAGAGGACCAAAACGCAGCAGGGACATGTGTACTCATCTTCTTTTATTAAGGAAAGAAGGAAAAAACAAAATAAACACGTACACCAAAAGAAACACACCGACGAATAAACAGTCCTGTAAGGCCATAAGCCATACATGGAACAATCTCCCACAAACACTAAACCAAACACATACCCATATATAGGACTCTCAATCAGAGGCAACGAGAAAACACCTGCCTCCAATTGAGAGTCCAACCCCAATTAACAAAACATAGAAATACAAAAGACTAGACAGAACATAGAAATACACTAACATAGAACAGTACCCAAAAACCCGGAAATAATAAATCAAACACCCTACTAAATAAATCACCACCCCGAACCACATAAACAAAATACCCTCTGCCACGTCCTGACCAAACTACAATAACAAATAACCCTTATACTGGTCAGGACGTGACACAGTTTGGATTTGGCTTCACACCAATCACATCACATCAAAAGCAAAAAGACAGAAACAACTTGAATTGTTGCATCTCGTTATGTTGTTGTCCTCCGGTGGCTAGCTAGCTAGCAGAAATGGCCCTTTTCCTAAATTAGCCATGGATGGAAATAGGGTTCAGGTTTTAGGTTTTACTTAATTCTTCGTACTGGCCAATGATTATAACGGCAATTCTAATCAAACAATAAATTCATACATTTTTGTGCCCCTGGCCTGAGAGTATGGAAGTTCAATATGCAGCTAGATATAGAAGGCTGTTAACTAGCTGGCCGTTAACTAGAATCATAGACCGTTAACTAGCTGGCTCATCGTTGCCCGATAAAGGAAGTTAGGCTAGTGAGCAAGCATTTTAGCCAGGTAGCCTAGGATAACAAAAACTAAAAGCGTGTACTGTATGACAGAATCATAGACTGTTTAGGCAACATGAAAGAGAGGAGGATGGCATGTTTTTCTACTTGCACGAACTCAGGCAGGCACACACAGAGACACAGAGAGACAGAGAGAGAGAGAGAGAGAGAGAGAGAGAGAGAGAGAGAGAGAGAGAGAGAGAGAGAGAGAGAGAGAGAGAGAGAGAGAGAGAGAGAGAGAGAGAGAGAGAGAGAGAGAGAGAAATCAGGACCATGGACAGCCACATCATATTTAGCTTACATTGATTGGACTAAATTGTTTTTGTTATCTTTTAGTTGTCACAGGTCTTCCCGGTGGCTCAGTTGGTAGAGCATGGTGTTTGCAATGCCAGCATGGTGTGTGCAACGCCAGGGTTGTGGGTTCGATTCCCACGGGGGGCCAGTACAAAAAAATTAAAATTAAATGCATGAATTAAAATGTATGCATTCACTACTGTAAGTCACCCTGGATAAGAGTGTCTGCTAAATGACTGAAATGTAAATGTATTAGACTAAGCAGAGGTGATTTGTTGAAATGGTGATGGAATAGTGGAGGCAGCTCCTGTTTTCTTTGTGAGTTGCGGTAACTCTCCGTGGTTCTGAATCAGTAGTTGTTTAGTAGCCCGAATATGTAAGAGACATTAACTTGCTGGACCATGCTGTAGGTTATGTAACTGATTGTTACATGCAATATGCTTTGTGGACTTCACCGGACAGATGTTGCTCTCCAGTTTTGTGATGAAACGAACGTGTGGTTGAATTTATTCTGCCACTGTGTCTTCTTATTGTCTCGGCCTTAGGCCTGTATACCACTGTGTCAAGGCATATGAAGTAACAGGTTCTAGAGAAAACAACGCCATTATCACAACACATAGGTTGTAAAATGTTTTTTTTTATTTTTTTCCTAGCTTGGCTTCCCTAGTGATTTTACCCACGCGCCGCTACTGAGCGAGAGTGAGAGAAAGAGAGAACGACAAAGAGCGGAAGAGAGAGAAAGGGACAAAGAAAATAGAAAATAAGGTGTATCTTTGACCCCAAGCACACGTTTCACTCTCCGCTGGTTTGTACTTTCATTTATAGTGCTTGTTATGTGTTTGTGAGGGCGTGCGTGCGTGCGCGTACGTGCACGCATATATTTGTGTGTATTTGTGAGTGCCTGTATGTGTTTCACTTGACATGCACCATTTGCAAGGCGTTCTACCCCCCCGTTCCACTCCATTTGAGCAGACATTCTGAGAACAACAACATGTCCAGTTAGGCTCTGGCTCTAAATGCACCTTGACAGCACAAAGGGAATAAGCTAAGGCTCGTTCTCCTCATAGCAAAACAGCCAACACATGATAGCCTAGCCATACACAAATGAAAACAAGGTTGTACAGTAACACAGCTCAGTAGAGGACTATTGACTCTCTGCCTGTCTCCTGTCCATCTCCTACAGCGTGTCTGGGCCACAGAGCCCACCTGTCACCGTCTGTCGCTCTCTGTTTATATTAAGACATAATCAATGGAAGAAGACAAGAGGCCTGGATAAGTGACTGGTTGAAAGGCTGTTTAGTGGAATTCATTAACATACTGTAAGGTACAGTGCATTAGGAAGCAACATCGTGCCTATCTCAATTACTGTCTATGAGTGTAAAAGCTATCGATCACGTGACGACGTTCATTCCTATGTGAATACTCAATAGCGCATCGGGGCCAAATGAAGTCGGTTAAGGTGGTGTTTATGCAAGAGGTGTGTGAAAATACACCAGTTTTAAGGTGTTAGCTAGGTCAATAGCTAGCTTTTTCAGAGAAGCAAACGAAGCTAGCTGTGTTTATGGACGTAACGTAATACAGGAAGTATTGCCAAACTGTATATGCCAATCTGTCAATCAATCTCTTTCCTAAAAACAAACTGTAAATCACCCTCTCCCTGCCACTGAAATCTCCATCCCTCTCTCCCAAAACAACTCTTTATTTCTCCAACTCTTTGTTTCTCTACTCACTTCCCCAAAACAGCAAAATGTTAGCCGTTACCATTTATGATATTATGTCATTGAGATAATTTCCTCATTATACACAACCACCATTATGACACCACCTGACCAACCGTCCAACAGCGCCAAAGCCCGGGCCAAGCTCCATCGGTAAAGGCTGCAGCCTTCCTCAGCAATGTTCTCTACTGTTCTCTCCTCCTCTCTGGGATGAGAAGCCATCCTTTCTACTCCAGCGCGTCTCTAGGTGGCTTCATTAAAGATCCTATCTAAAAGAATCACTTAACCGCCCTATACAAGAGTGTGTGTGTGTGTGTGTGTTGTGTGTGTGTGTGTGTGTGTGTGTGTGTGTGTGTGTGTGTGTGTGTGTGTGTGTGTGTGTGTGTGTGTGTGTGTGTGTGTGTGTGTGTGTGTGTGTGTGTGTGTGTGAGTTAGATCCTAACCCATGCAGCATAACGAATTAATTAAATTAGGCCCATCCTAATCCACTGTTAATAGCATATATAAGCCACCCAGAGAAAGAAGAGAGAGAGGGATGGGGCGTAGAGAGATGGACGACACTGAGCAAGACACCCCAAAGGTAGAGTGAAAAACACCAAGTTTCAAGTTGCATTTGTCGTATGTACGGGATACGCATGTTATACATCATCCAATGAAATGCTTACTTGCAGGTTCCTTCTCGACAACACAACAACAATAAGAAATGTCAAAGATAAGAATACGAACATAAAGTAAATGACAGTAGAATAGAATAAAGATTTTGGCATAAGTATAATACAGGTAGGCACAATTTATAGTACAATATTTCCACGTGTATTGGAGAAGGGGCGGATGGGGGGGAACTGTATAAATGTAGCAATATAATAAGAGTCTGGTAGCAGCAGTTGTGATGTGTGCTAAGGTGCGTAGAATTAGAGCAGTCCACTTCAAGTGTTCAGCAGTCTGATGGCTTGTAGATAGAAACTGTCTCTGAGCCTGTTGGTATCAGACCTCGTGCTTCGATAGCGTCTGCCTGACGGTAAGAGAGAGAACAGCTCCTGGCTGGGGTGAGTGGGGTCCTTGACGATTACCAGGTTTTCTGTTTACATATTACTCATGTAAGTGCAAAACCTAACAAAACTCAATGTTCAGTGAACACTAAACACTTAAAGCTGTTGTACGGGTGTGATTTGCAACAGGCGTGGATGCTATGAGAGGAAATCGATGCCTTTAACACCGATTGTAGCTGCCAACTCAATTTCAAATATGAATCAGAGACAGCACTCACTTGTCTTTGATCGATTCACGTTCTTGCTGGGCTCTGAAATTGCCTCGTTGGACTGGACCTCTCTACATAATTGTCATCACTAACACCGCCACAAAGTCATAATTGTGGCTAAACCCTACCCATTTCTACAATTTCTAACCCTAACCCTAACCTTAACCAAACTGCTAACCTTATGCCTAACCCTAACCTTAAATTAAGACCGAAAAGAGATGTTAGCATGGTTATTGTCTGGCCCTGAATGCCGAACACCAGCCAATCAGAGAAGACAGTGGTAACAACACAACCACCTCTTAACCCAGTTGGCCTGCTCACCTGAAATCTGCTTCCTCTCTCTGTTCCTCTCTGCCGCCCGCCGCGCTGTAACTCGTGCCTGACATCTGAGTGTACTGTATGATTTGATCTGTTTATTAATTCACTTCCTGGATATTAAAAGCATTCTGATGCGGACATGGAGGGGGGGGGGTGAGGAGCATGGGGGAGAGATGGAGACAAAGGGAGTAATAGAGAGGGGGAGAGAGGAAGAGAGGAAAAAAGAGGGAGAGAGAGAGAGACGGGAAAGAGAGGGTGGAGGGACAGAGAGAAGGAGAGAGGGGGAGAGAAATACAGAGAGGGATGAAGAGAGAGAGAGAGAGAGATACATTGATGAATAAACATGTACAGCTACAGAGTTCTGTTCACCCAGAGATGAGGGTCAGTGTGTGTTCCACTGTAGTAGGTAGGTGGACTGTATCACCTGTATAGACAGGGGACTATGCCACGACATGTCAGGTAGTTACAGGAAGTCAAGTAGTTATGCGTGTTGACATACATACTGTGCACACAGCAGAACATCTCTACATCACACACACACACGCAAGAATGCAGACACAATGACATAAACATGACTGACGCACGGTACACACACAGTACACACACGACAAACGTATGCACACTCATGCGCTAATAACGATTGTTTAAATGAGAAAATGGTAAGAAATAAAATAGTGTGAATCATTTATATTTCAAAACCCCCAGTAGGAATGGAAGAAGCAGTCATTATCAGATCCAGGTAAGGAGCATATATTATTTGTTTTTTTCGATTTCAATTATATTCCGTTGTTGTACTGTAGAAATCATTATTAGATGAATGGACAAATCATTAAACACATACACATAAAAGCTAGCTCAAACAGTCTTTATACACTAAAGAAAGGGGGAAAAAAACCTTTCCCAAAAGTAATTGCAGTTTTTTAAATCGATAGATGTCTGAGCACATGCTGCACTGGAATCCAATTTCAAATCCTTAAATCTTTATTTAAACAAACAGCTGGAGAACAAAGTAGTGAAGAATCTAATTGTAATACCCTTCACTCCGGGAACCCTCTATAAATTGATATATGATATGATATGTAATATAATATGATATATGATATAGGATATAACATGCATCAATGATATGGATAGAGTAAGAAAGATGTCTGTGCGTGTTTGACTCCATATAGGAATGAGAGTAGGATTCAACATGACACAGGGACATTAGTCCTAGTGTTACCACAGAGCATTACCATAATTATGTCATTGCAACAATAGTCAAAAGTAAATCATCCTCATCTTCCAATTGCAGTCCACTCCGTTCGGGTACGTGGTCAACTGAACTGTCGCCTCTCCTGTCGTAGTTCAGCCTCTAATTGTCATAGTCCCATGCTGTGACATGGTTGGTCACATGGCGAGAGCGTGTGGCACGTGATGAGCAGAACTGCACATTTGGGCCACCATCTGTGACATAATTGGGCATCTACTCCGTCACGTGACTTTGATAGAATCTGACCATTTCTGACTGATGTTTTCGAAACACTCATTTAGTTAATTCATCTGATTTCTTAGATGAAACACGCACATCCCCGACAACATCTAGCATGGGTTAATCGGAAGTCTTTGTACACCGCCTGCTGGTTTGCTTTCTCAATCTAGCTCAGTAACCTTGTTTCCCAGGTCTAAACCAGTCACCAACCAACCAGCCGTTCAGAGACAACAATCATGAAAACCAGCAGACACTGAAGCCCTCCAGGCCTAAAGTCAACCAGCCCTATATTAAAGGGAAATGTCATTAGAGTCAACCAGCACTATATTAAAGGGAAATGTCATTAGAGTCAACCAGCACTATATTAAAGGGAAATGTCATTAGAGTCAACCAGCACTATATTAAAGGGAAATGTCATTAGAGTCAACCAGCACTATATTAAAGGGAAATGTCACTAGAGTCAACCAGCACTATATTAAAGAGAAATGTCATTAGAGTCAACCAGCACTATATTAAAGGGAAATGTCACTAGAGTCAACCAGCACTATATTAAAGGGAAATGTCACTAGAACCAATCAGCCCTATATTAAAGGGAAATGTCATTAGAGTCAACCAGCACTATATTAAAGGGAAATGTCATTAGAGTCAACCAGCACTATATTAAAGGGAAATATCACTAAAGTCAACCAGCCCTATATTAAAGGGAAATGTCATTAGAGTCAACCAGCACTATATTAAAGGGAAATGTCACTAGAGTCAAACAGCCCTAGAGTCAACCAGCCCTACTGTCACGCCCTGACCTTAGAGATCCTTTAAATTCTCTATTTGGTAGGTCAGGGTGTGACTAGGGTGGGAAATCTATGTTTATATTTCTTTGTTGAGCGAGTATGGTTCCCAATCAGAGGCAGCTGTCTATCGTTGTCTCTAATTGGGGATCATACTTAGGCAGCCCTTTTTCCCACCTTCAGTTGTGGGATCTTGTCTTTTGTGTTGCATGTGTTTGCACTCCTAGCTTTACGTTCGTTGTATTGTTTTTTGGTGGTACATTTAAAATTAAAGAAAATGTACGCCTACCACGCTGCACCTTGGTCTTCATTGAACGACGGATGTAACACCTACAGTATACTGAAGGGAAATATCAACATTTTTCAACTTCATATTCATCATCTCCAGCACCACCCCAACATCAACATATGTGAAAATGGCACGTTTTCTTGTAAAAAAAAGATTGAGGAAGATAAGTGTTTCCAATGACATCATCAACCAATTACTAGACTATTAGCAGGCAAAGCCTACTCAGAATTGGTCAAAATCACATAACACAGATGATGTGATTGGAAAGACTTATCTTCCTCTATATGTTTTACTACAAAACATAAACGCTCCATTTTCACATATGTTGAAGCTGGAGTGGTGCGGGAGATGATGAAGATGAACAATTTTGAAGTTTTCCTTTAACCCTTTAAGCTCTGTTTTCCAGCTGACCACACCAGTTAGTGAGTAACTGGCTCCTCCCAGTGTATGCCTCCTCCCAGGCAGCATACACTGATCCAAAGTCAGCCAGTAATGAGTGCAGCCTGAGTCCGGCTCCATATTGGGCTCGAGACATACAGACCTAGGATCAGTTAGTAAGGGATGTAACCTGAGGCAGTGTCCCTACCAGGCTCCAGATATACTAATGAGAGCCCTGATCATGCCTGTAACCCTTTTGTGACCCCAACAGACTTGACCTCTAACCCCTGCCCCTCCCCATGTGAATACTGAGTTCCTATGAGCTGTAATCCTGACTAGACCCTGGAGACAAATCCTATTCTATATAACCTCCTATTAGAATGAGTCTATGGCCTTGAGTAACATCACGCATAGCCAACCTATACAATGTGTGTAACACCTTCGGCAAGTAACAAACGGTTGTCCATTGAAGCTACAACTCCTCATGGGGCTAGGCATCCCTTGCAGTGAACTGCACAGATCAGAGGGTCCACATTGAGCCCTTGATTAAGGGACAAAGGTGTCTCATTTAGTGAGTCTGCTGACTTCCCTCTCTCTCTCTGTCATTGCCTGTCTTTCACTCTTCCTCTCTCCTCTGTCAGTCTATTAGTGTCTCTCCCTCTCTCCACTCATTCTCGCCTCAGCATCTCCAGTAGCGACAGCTGCTTCAGTAATGGATGCCGTTTGACAGTGAATAAGCCAATTAGAATGGCAGTGATTTAATTGGCCCCGGACAATTTCACTAAATCCACAAACGAGTCAATTAGTGGGACCGTGAGGGGCCGGGGGGGGGGGGGGGGCATGGGACCAGATGCAGGACAAGGGGGTTAAGCTGTGACACTGATTCAAGTTATTCAAGTGTTAGACATTCTAGAACCACCGCGGTTATTATTTGACTTTGCACTTGGCTGGTCGTCTAAGAATATTTGAAAATTTGATTAATTCAAGTTGTTCACCTCCCAATCTTTGATACACACAGACAAAGGCAGAGACAGACACACACACACGCACACACACACACACACACACACACACACACACACACACACACACACACACACACACACACACACACACACACACACACACACACACACACACACACACACACACACACACACACTGTCACGCCCTGACCTGAGAGAGACGTTTTATTTCCTCTATTTTGGTTAGGTCAGGGTGTGATGTGGGGTGGGCAATCTATGTCATGTATTTCTTTGTGTTTGGCCGAGTATGGTTCCTAATCAGGGGCAGCTGTCTATCGTTGTCTCTGATTGGGAATCATACTTAGGCAGCCTTTTCCCCACCTGTATTTGTGGGTAATTATTATTTTCTGTGTGTGTTTTGTGTGCGCCACAGTTGCGTCACTTTCGATTCTGTTTACCTGGTTTTTGTTTTGTTCAGTTTCACTTCAATAAAAGAATGTGGAATTACCGGCATGCTGTGTCTTGGTTATTTTACGATAGGGAATTTGAAGATAGCGAACGTGACACACACTGCCTCTCTTCCCGGTCCGGGGATAGCCAAACCGCGAGAGTCCTGGCCGTACTAACTGGATCACAGGCTGGAAGGAGAATTGGCTGAAATTAGGCCGTAATTCAGTGGACACGCAACTGGATTTGTCTCTGGCTGCGTGTCTGCCTAGGTACAGCATGGACACGCAGTGTACACAGTACAATATGAACCCCTGGGCAACTGCAGCACAGGAGCCAGACGTTATACAGCATGATACTGCAGGTTAGAGACATGCTGGGGATTTGAGAGAGCTAGCAACAGTAAGAGGCTTAGGTATACTTAAGCAATAAGGCCTGAGTGGGTGTGGTGTATGGCCAATATACCACGGCTAAGGGCTGTTCTTACACACGACGCAACGCGGAGTGCCTGGATACAACCCTTAGCAGTTGTGTATTGGCCATATATCACAAACCCCTGAGGTGCCTTACTGCTATTATAAACTGGTTAACAACGTAATAAGAAAAGTACAAATAAATGTTTTGTCATACCTGTGGTATACAGTCTGATATACCATGGCTGTCAGCCAATCAGAATTAAGGGCTCGAACCACCAAGTATATAATGGTGAATTTGGTGCAGCCAGTGATACTGCTAGAGTATATGGGTGCATTGAGCAATGTGGAGTGCTGCAGTGGGCTCATAAAAGACAGCAGTGAGAGAAAACTCATACTGCTCTCTGCTATGCCTTCTTATCTCTCTCTCGCTCTCTCTTGTCTCTCTCTCTCTCTCTCTCTCTCTTGCCACCTTTATCTCACTCCCTCTCTCTTTGCCCTTTCTCCAAATTTCCCTATGACCTTATCCTTCTCTTTTTCTATATTTTTCTCTTTCCCTCCCTCCTCTCTCTTTCACCTGCTTCACTGAGCACACCCTCCCCTCCCCTGCTCCCTGCAGTTCCCAGCCACAGATCCATCCCTGTCTCTGGTCCCCTGGCAAGGTAATGAGACATTAAAGAACGATAGCCTACGTCCGCTTAAGAGCTATGTCCTTGCTCAATCTACCAAAACACTCCTCGCATGCACGTACAAGCACACACACGCACACACGCACACAGACACACACATTTGAGAGAATTGTAAGGATTTTTACAGACATGAGAATCGGACATGTATTTCTTTTAGATAATACGGTCCAGGGCATTTTATCATACACTCGATTCATCCAATGACTTTGTGTGAGGCACTAGACCAATGCAATACAATAGAAACAGATGACTGGGCGTTCATACTCTCAAACAAAGGCTAATGCAGCTGTGTAGTCACCACCTGTCAAGCCCTGAGCACAGTAAACACAGACTGGCCTCAGATACTGCCATCGCCCACACCAGCGCACAGACACACACACTGGCACTGCAGCCAGAAACACACAACACACAGTAACCAGCTGATTGACACATCGGCAAAACAAAGAGGTGAGGCTTCTATTATGAGCAAACAGAATGGTTTCTGGTTGGGGATGAGAGCTTGGCTGTGTATCAGTGAGGTTAGTGCGTGCATGTGTGCGTGTGTGCGCGTGTGTGTGTGTGTGTGTGTGTGTGTGTGTGTGTGTGTGTGTGTGTGTGTGTGTGTGTGTGTGTGTGTGTGTGTCTGTGTGTGTGTGTGTGTGTCTGTGTGTGTGTGTGTGTGTCTGTGTGTGAGAGAGAGAAGGTGAGAGAAGGTTGCTTTTCTTCACTGAGTTTCTTTGTCTTAGGCCTAGTTCATTAACAGAAAGGCCAAGACACTCACACACACACAGAAAGAACAAGCCACTCCTACTGCGTCAGCCATTAGCTCAGTGGTGAGTGTGAACCAGTAATTGCATTTTGTTATTGATATCATCCAATCTGACTACACAAATTACACACAAAGAGGTGTGGCAATCTATTCCTCTACCTCTTTCTCTTAGCCACTATTTTCTCTCCATCCCTTCCCTTCTACACATGCAATTAGAGAATAAAGTAATCAGAACACAACAGGCCTTCCAATCAAATTCATTGAGAGACTCATATAGACAAACTGTCAGCCAGTAGGCTCAATAATGAACAAAACAAACCAATCAAATAGAGAAATACCAGCTCTTGACCTATGAGTAATTGAGCTTTGTGAAATCCATCATGTTAACTATGACGCTGCCACTCCACGTTTGTGTTCATGAGCCGAATGGACTTCAACCGCGCTGTGATCAAAACGTCAGACGTGGGTTTTAGCGCTCCATTTGATTACCACTTTAGAGGCTGATTCACACCCGTGAACTGTTGGCAAGGAAAGGAACGGCAATGCAAGAGCACGCAATACTGAAGAGAGCCGCAGCGCTTCGTTTCAGCACCATGGAGAGCGCACAGTACTGCACTATGCTTGCTGCTCCGCTTCAGCACCGCGGAGAGCGCAATGCAACTGCTATGCTTGCGGCTCTGATTCCCCACAGCGCGCCACTCACTTTTTCAACACCATGGAGAGCGCACAATAGGCTACTACTGCACAGCGCAGGTGGGAGAAACCGGCAAAGGCATCAATGAACCGTAGCCCCAGGACTCATATGAATGAATGGGTGTACACATTAACAGCAACACGGTGACATAATATGCCTCTTGCACAGGTTAGACTGCAGCTCTGCAGCCACTTTTCAAACTGAGTATGGCTAAATTGAATCAACTGTAAGCTAAATAAGAGAGGAGCAACCAGAAGAGAATATAAGACCACTGTGCGTGTGTGTGTGTGTGTGTGTGTGTGTGTGTGTGTGTGTGTGTGTGTGTGTGTGTGTGTGTGTGTGTGTGTGTGTGTGTGTGTGTGTGTGTGTGTGTGTGTTTGTGTGGGGGGGGCAGAGAGCGAGAGAGATATGCTGTGTGAGAGAAATCTATTGCAGTATATTCTGATTTAAATTGTAACTCTTGTCATTGATCTATCTCTCTGCTCCTCCCATGTTTTCTATTTATAGCTCTCTTCATTTGACTGTGTTGAAGAGGTGTGAATCTTAATGATGAGAACTGCTGCAGTGGTTAGGATATGATGACATCACAGGCCTACAGCTTGGCCTCTGAGGCCTTTGAATGTGAATGCTGTGTGAATGCCCTGAACCGTTCATTTGAGGGTGCTTCATGTAAATGAAGGATTTAGGCAGGCCTCTGAGACATTTACCCAACTTTCCATTCACACTGCAGCTGCATAGAGAGAACACACTCAAAGGAGAGAACAACAGCAAACATATGCTGCTGATTTAGGGTCGAAAACACACCTCCTGAGCATTTGATCACACATCTGCACTG
This sequence comes from Salmo salar, assembly GCF_965601325.2. Classification (NCBI taxonomy): domain Eukaryota; kingdom Metazoa; phylum Chordata; class Actinopteri; order Salmoniformes; family Salmonidae; genus Salmo; species Salmo salar. The sequence goes on from NC_138297.1 coordinate 46,704,089, forward strand.
TATGGTAAACTGGATCGGCACCTACCCCAGAGTTGTCATGGTGACGATGGTGTACCAGAAGGCTGCTGGGATGCTGGTGAACTTGCTGGCTGAGGAGCCCTTCTCGGCATAGAACATGACAGTGGCGAAGATGATGATGGCCATGGTGAGGGAGAAGAGCAGGAAGCCCAGCTCCGAGGCGCAGCTCTTCAGCGTGTAGCCCAGGATGCGCAGTCCCGCAGAGTGGCGGGAGAATTTGAAAATCCTGAAAACCCGGAAGACCCTCAGGGTGACGAAGGCCCCGCTGACGTCCTCGTTGTCCGTCATGACCAGGCCGATGTAGTAGGGCATAATGGCCACCACATCGATGACGCTCATCACGCTCTTGATGAAGTTCCAGCGACTGGGCGCCGCCATTAGACGCAACAGGTACTCCACGGTGAAGATCATGACGCAGGCCGTATCCAGACAGAAAAATGCCAAGGCATACCGCTCCCCGCACGACACCTGTTTGACCCGATTTGGCAAAGTCCCGCACGGGACCGTCTCCACCACGTTGGCCATCACGGAAACAGCAATGAAGAAGCCGGTGACGTAATAAAACACCAGGGCCATGGTGCTCGTGTGGGGGTTCTCGAAGGCCCGCCACATGGTTTCTCGGAATGTCATATCCGGCGGGACCATATCGTTCTGGTTCTCGCTGTCCTCGTCATCCTGGATCCTCTCCTGGTTCTCCCGCCGCCGGTCCTTGTACTCTTCATAGCAGCAGTCCCCTATGATCTCCGGTATGATCCCAAAGAAGGCCAGCTCCTCATCGTAGGCCGAGATGCACTCCTGGCGCGGGTAGTGCAGCTTCCCAGTACGATAGAAGTTCAGAATGTGTCTGAAAATATCCGGATCACGGTCGAAAAAGTATTCGTTTGTCTCCTCGTGGAAGAAGAATTCCCGCTCCGTGCTGCCCAGTAATGTGTCCGGGTACCGCTCCAATGTATTCCGCCACGTCTGGAACTTCTGACCGCTGACATTGAGCAAGATGAGCCCGTCCTGTTTTCGCCGGTTGTCAGGTGGGGGCGTCGGCATGGGCGCACTGGCTACCGGCATCCATCCTATAGCAGCCGCCCGGGCGAATGGTAACCACGCCGCCACTCCCGCTGCCATGGTGACCCACTGTATGCGACCCGGTCCCGGTGAAGAGCTCTCTACGCTCCGGTGGGCGATCACAGAACCACAGCGCGGCGAGAGGACATCTGGAGAGGCAGGAAAACAACCCAAGCATTAGCCTAATCATAGGGCTACACTTGAACAAATCATGCATGGCTGAAATGAATATATCGTCCAGTTGCTGTTCATTTGGTTTCCTTCTGAAACTCAATAAATAATCACATCTAAATGCATTGCACAGACATGTCCCATGTATACCCCTACTGTCGTCGATAGTGAATGTAAAGCGTGAGAGCGAGCAGTCAATGTTTCTATTATCAGTGACTCCACCGAACCAATATTTAGCAGTATAACATACATGATTCAACGGCAATAGTCTGGAAATTGAAAGCACATACAACAAACTAATAATGTAGCCTACTCACCTCTGCGTAAAAGCGACTGGTTTGACAAATAAAGCTTTCCGTTCTATTTCTAATATAAAACAATCCTCTCTGCACACAAAAGTATGCAGAATATTCTCCCCTTGGCAAAGGGGTGGAAACGAACCAGCAACAAGTTCAAAACGGGAGTAATTCCGTGCTCCAAACACCGGGAAAGACTTGGATCCAGTTGTACAAGAACATTCTCGAGCTCTTTATCTAGCCAAACAACACCCTGAAGATCAGCTCGGGCCTCCGGCGTCTTTATCCCTCCTAGAGCTCGAGCTCTTCAAGAAAAGCGCGACTGTGATCCACTTCGGAGACCAATGACTGTATGGGCCGAGTCCACACCTACAACTGTGCTCTGTGTTCGCAGCTGAATCGCGAAAGGACATAAAATCATACACACACACACACACACTGACACACACGCGCTCACCACAGACACACACAAATAAACAATTGTGCCACCACCATATCCACAAGCTGCCGCTCCAGCTCAAAATGTCACCAGCGGAGGCAACCGTTGAATAATTATATAATAACCACTAGCGAGAGAAGGGGAATCAATAACCGAATTCGCGGAATCGTTTAAGGAGAGCAACAAATGGGAGTGTGGAAGTTGTTGGCTCGGCTGCTTCTCCTCTCCGCCACTCTCACTGCTGTGCAGCAGCGCGGAAGACCCAAGTTCATCTCCCCAGTTCGCTGGGGGCGTGTCACGCGCTCCGGGCATCCTTTAACTTCTGTGTAATCAAATGGAGCACTCCTCCTTGATGCCTTGCGGATACCCCGTCATGCACGACCGTGTCATCATTAACCAAATATCTTTCTGAAACGGACACCGTACAGGCGGTCAGTCCCGGAGGCAGTGTGAAATTATACCACACCGTACTGGCAGAGTAGTATCACATCAAAGCAATAGCCTGCAGTACGTTGTGCATAAAATGAGCTTGGACTGAAAGTGTATTTGCGGTGGTTGCTAATACAGGCCGTTGTTGCAGCCTCCTTGTCTCTGGGTCACTGTCACTGACGCTCAGCCGGAGCACCGCTAGACGGAGACAGTTTTCAGGTGAGAGGGGAGCCCACGGAGCCGAGGGCGGAGTGGAGCTCACCGCAGTCGGGTCATCTGTTCTCCCCTCAGCTCTCAGCAGATGTCCTCGGAGACTTTATAGACGTCATCAACGTGATGGATGTATGTCATTGTCTAGCGCAGTGAGCATTGACCCCCCACCCGACAGCACTCATCCCTGGAGAAGCCACTCAAACTCCCGAGGAGAATCTGTAAGGCGGCATGTAGCCTAGCGATGTGCCCTTGAGCAAGGCACTTAACCATACTTTGCTCCAGGGGTGCAGTACTACTATGGTTGACCCTGTAAAACAACACATGATGTATGTGACAGTAAAACCGTCTCTTTAGTCCACTGGGGCCCTTTAAGGTCAGGCAGGCCACTCCATAGTAATCTTTCATTACTATAATAAGCCCGTCTGTGTTGAAGTAATTGACACAAATGAGTTATGCTTCAACCCTGGGATACATATTATTATTCCATAAAGACCTACATGTATATTGCTCATCACCGACTCCACGGGCGGCCCCCTCGTTGAAAGGGAAACATGGACATCATTGGACCAAAGGAGGGCACGCAGTGGGTGATATCGCGTGCCATGCATTCCAAGGTTGGAATCATGTTGGCACTTGCATAATAAAATGGGCACACAGGTTTGACCTGAACCCGATAGTGAAATAACTTAATGTATTGCCATCCTCGATGCAGCGCATGCACACTAAAATGACTTGGTGATACTGACATGGCATTGCTCATTCATTTCCTGTTTTCAGTCGTGCAGAGCGGGTATTTGGTTCTGTTGGTAATAGGGTCATAGACAAAACATCCACATCAAATTAAAAAACTATATTTATCAAATAACATGGAAAACATGCTATCATCCAGATATGTGGTGCTTACCAGTATTGCCTTAGACCTACTCTCACTACTTACCGCTACCCTCAATGCAACTGTAACTTAAGCCTCTGAAAACGAAAATGGCGACAGTCACCCAAATACAGTGGCGTGTATTCATGGATGCCAAGAAAAGCAAAAAAAAATACAAAAAAAAAGAATAAGTAAATTTAAAAAAAGATGTATATTTCGTCTCTCTGTGTTTCATAATTTTCCTTCAGTTCGCAAGAGGCTGAACGTATCTCACACGAGAAAGCATCCGAGTGAGCGAAACAGCGCCCCTATGTCTCTCTACGTGTAGGCCATCTATCTGATGCTGTCTGGTCTAAACGGGTATGACGTTGTTGCCGCCCGTACTGTAGCATGGAATGCAAAGGAAGTCAGCGAGCATTTGGCCTCCCTTTATAAAAAAAAGTATAATAAATTTGCCAATCAGCATTGAGCTAAACTGAGCGAGCTCAACTGTGAATGGTCCTGGCGCACCCAAAAAAGTGTAATGGGAAGCCAGCTTGGATTTTGGCGTTAGTCCTGTCAAATCCCATTGAGAGCCACGTCATTGACAGAAACAACTTACATTGTTGCATCTCGTTGTGTTGCTGTCCTCTGGTGGCTAGCTAGCTAGCTAAAATTGTCCCCAGATGGAGATAGGGATGTGGACTTGTGGTTTTACTTAATTCTCTGTACTGGCCAATGATTATAATGGTGATTCTGATCGAACCATTAATTCATACATTGTGCCTCTGGCCTGAGAGGATGGAAGTTCAATATGTAGCTAGATGCAGAAGGCTAATGTTAACTATCTAACATTGCCCATTAATGGAAGTTAGGCTAGTGAACAATAATTTTTGCCAGATAGCCTAGGACAACCAAAAATAAAAGTGTGCACTGTATTTACAGAGTGATAGACCATTTCATCAACATGAAAGAGAGGAGGATGGCATTGTCATTTCTTTACAAGTAGGGTGAGTCAACATGTTTTTCTACTTGATGAACGTTCACACACGCACGCACGCACGCACGCACGCACGCACGCACGCACGCACGCACACACACACACACACACACACACACAAACACACACACACACACACACACACACACACACACACACACACACACACACACACACACACACAGAGAGAAGTCAGAACCATGGACAGCCACATCCTATTTACAATACATTGATTGAACTAAATCGTTTTTGGTATCTTTTAGTTGTCACTGTATTAGACTGGTTGAAATGGTGCTGGAATAGTGGAGGCAGCTCCTGTTTTCTTTGTGAGTTGCGTTATCTCTCTGTGGTTCTAAATCAATAGTTGTTAAGTTGTCCGAAAATGTTGGAAAGATTAACTTGCTTGACTATGCAGTAGGTCTGTCTGTTACATGCAATGAGCTTTGTGGACTTCACCGGACAGAGGTTGCTATCCGGTTTTTTGATGAAACAAAGGTGTGGTTGAATTTGTTCTGCCACTGTGTCTTATTGTCTCGGCCTTTAGGCATATGAAGTAATAGGTTATAGAGCAAACAACGCAATTATCACAACACATAGGTTGTAAAATTATAAAAAAAAAAAAAAATTGGGGGGGGGGGGGCTTGCCTACCCCAGTGATTTTACCCACGCAACACTATTGCCAAAATGCTCCCCACACCACGCTGGACTGAGGCTCTCTCGCACCCCCTTTGCCAAGCTTACTTAGCTCGCCAGCCAGAACCCCTCTGGTTCTACAAAACGGTATGTGTCTCACGTTTTGAAAATATATGAGAGAGAGAGAGAGAGAGAGAGAGAGAGAGAGAGAGAGGAAATTATTTAGTAGCCCTGGCTGTGCAGATATTGTGCTAAGTGGAATCCAAATGGACCTTGGAGAGCACAACAAATGTATTTGGCTACTGCAAAAGCCACAGAAGGACAGTGGGATAGGCAAGCCTCTAACTCCCTGTTTAATAGGCTACGTTTCTCACAGCCCAACAATGATACAGACCTAAACCTAAGAAGAAAAGACTATACTTCCACAGTAATGAAAAGCATCTTTAGTTGACTTTAACCATAGTTGTAACATGATTTTTAGAGAGCAGTTTTATTCCAGTAATGTTGATTGTCAGAGGGAATAGAAAAAGGGGGATATAAATTGATAGCAAATGAAAATGAATCAAAACCACTAAACTGACATAATCTAGCCTACAGATACATGGAACATTAGATTTCTTTTGTTGAAGCTCGAACAAAAATACACATGAATTCTATGGAAACCATATGACCCACCCACTACCCACCATGCTACCATACTTGTGAATAGACTCACTAATGATATGCTCTATGTCTGAGGTGAGATGACCATGTTCTAGTGACATTAACCACGTTTTAACCCTTTACTACTGACATACAACAATCCAGCCCAGTGTTTTGCGTCAGCATTACGGTGATTTAGTGGTGCTTTAGTGGTTAAGAGGATCGCTGTTCTGTGTGGTTATGATGCTGTGAAGCTGTGAAGCGCTGTCTGTCGTCACCATGGTTACTGGCATGAAGCTATTTTGGACCCATGGGCTGTGTCTTTTGAGCTGTCTATGCCATAGAAATAGAATGAATAGAACAGACTTGGAAGCTCTGGTAAATGTATGGGTACAGTTGCAATGGCTGCCTGGGATTGTGATGCAATCATTTCCATGGTGATGTAGAATGTTCATTCAAATGATGTTAACTGATGTGGCTCATGCAATGGAATGTATTTCTGTAATGTCAGTTGACTTGATTTAACAAAGCACAATACAGATTGATAAGTACACTTCCTGCTTTGCTCTTATGGGTACACTCGCAATGGCCGCCAGTCCACCCATTATGCCGTCATTGACTTGAATGGGGACGCCCGTTCTATTCATTCTATTTCTATGGTCCATACACTGTACATGCTGGATGCGTTCGTAAATTCACTCTGGCTAATACTCCAACTTCAGAGCACTCTCGTCTGAGTATGTCAGAGTGATCAGAGACACACAAACAGCCCAGAGGAGAAACCAGAAATCAATGGTTCAGCCTGTGTGTCTACTGTGCTGTGTTCTTTTTGGGGGAGGGGTGGAGAAAGGGGGAAAGTTGCAAGTGTATCTGCATGAGCAGCAGCAGTTGTGTGTACAGTTGAAGTCGGAAGTTTTCATACACCTTAGCCAAATACATTTAAAATTCAGTTTTTCACAATTTCTGACAATCCTAGTAAAAATTCCCTGCCTTAGGTCAGTTAGGATCATCACTTTATTTTAAGAATGTGAAATGTCAGAATAATAGTAGAGAGAGTTATTTATTTCAGCTTTTATTTCTTTCACCACATTCCCAGTGGGTCAGACGTTTACATACAATCAATTAGTATTTGGTTGCATTGCCTTTAAATTGTTTAACTTGGGTCAAACACTTCAGGTAGCCTTCCACAAGCTTCCAACAATAAGTTGGGTGAATTTTGGCCCATTCCTCCTGACAGAGCTGGTGTAACTGAGTCAGGTTTGTAGGCCTCCTTGCTCGCACACACTTTTTCAGTTCTGCCCACACATTTTCTATAGGATTGAGGTCAGGGCTTTGTGATGGCCATTCCAATACCTTAACTTTGTTGCCCTTAAGCCATCTTGTCACAACTTGGAAGTATGTTTGGGGTCATTGTCCATTTGGAAGACCCATTTGCGACCAAGCTTTAACTTCCTGATTGATGTCTTGAGATGTTGCTTCAATATATCCACATCATTTTCCTTCCTCATGAAGCCATCTATTTTGTGAAGTGCACCAGTCCATCCTGCAGCAAAGCACCCCCACAACATGATGCTGCCATCCCTGTGCTTCATGGTTGGGATGGTGTTTTTCGGGTTGCAAGCCTCCCCCTTTTTCCTCCAAACATAATGATGGTCATTATGGCCAAACAGTTCTATTTTTGTTTCATCAGACCAGAGGACATTTCTCCAAAAAGTAAGATCTTTGTCCCTATGTGCAGTTGCAACCCCTAGTCTGTATTTTTTATGCCGGTTTTGGAGCAGTGGTTTCCTCCTTGCTGAGCAGCCTTTCAGGTTATGTCGATATAGGACTCATTTTACTGTGGATATAGATACTTTTGTACCTGTTTCCTCCAGCATCTTCACAAGGTCCTTTGCTGTTGTTCTGGGATTGATTTGCACTTATTGCACCAAAGTACGTTCATCTCTAGGAGACAGAACGGGTCTCCTTCCTGAGCGGTATGATGGCTGCGTGGTCCCATGGTGTTTATACTTGCGTATTATTGTTTGCACAGATGAACGTGGTACCTTCAGGCGTTTGGAAATTGCTCCCAAGGATGAACCAGACTTGTGGATGTCTACAATTGTTTTTCTCAGGTCTTGGCTGATTTCTTTTGACTTTCCCATGATGTCAAGCAAAGAGGCACTGAGTTTGAAGGTAGGCCTTGAAATACATCCACAGGTACACCTTCAATTGACTCAAAGGATGTCAATTAGCCTATCAGAAGCTTCATAAGCCATGACATTGTTTTCTGGAATTTTACAAGCTGTTTAAAGGCACAGTCAATTTAGTGTATGTAAACTTCTGACCCACTGGAATTGTGATCAGTGAATTATAAGTGAAATAATCTGTCTGTTAACAATTGTTGGAAAGATTACTTGTGTCATCCACAAAGTAGATGTCCTAACCGACTTGCCAAAACTATAGTTTGTTAACAAGAAATTTGTGGTGTGGTTGAAAAACGAGTTTTAATGACTTCAATCTAAGTAGGTGTATGTAAACTTCCGACTTCAACTGTATTTACTTAGTGTACGTATGTAGTTGTCTGTGTGTGGCCACTGTGGGTATTAATCAATAGCATGTACTCTAAGATTGATGGCCATCTCTGGGGAGCCTTAAAGTGTGTGTGTGTGTGTGTGTGTGGGACACACACACACACACACACACACACACACACACACACACACACACACACACACACACCAAAGCAGTGTGTCTGTGCCTGTGTGTGTGTGTTTGCTGAAGGTGGGCTAAGGAGAGAAAGGAAAAAGCGAATAACAAATGGCCAAACTGTCTGTGTGGCCTTGAGACTGATTGATGAGGCTGTAAAGGGGTCAAAGGGTCCTCACATTTCAATGCTTACCTTCTGTGTGACCCATGGGTGTCCATACAGGTGCCTGTGAAACAGGTCCTTAGATTCCCTATAGTATGAGGGAGTTAAGTGTATAGATCAGCCATAGGAAATATTAATCTAAAGGATGGTAGAGAAAAAACAGAAAAGAAAACGGACCACAATGGAAATAAGTCATTGACTTTATTTTGTTATCCCTGTCGGTATGTACTGTGAGTAAAAAAACAATCAATCAATCAAAGACAAGGTATAGTTGATGACCATTTATGACCATTAACAACACTGTGTTAACAACCCTCCAGACGAGCTTCAATGCCATACAACTCTCCTTCCGTGGCCTCCAACTGCTCTTAAATGCAAGTAAAACTAAATGCATGCTCTTCAACCAATCGCTGCCTGCACCTGCCCGCCCGTCCAGCATCACTACTCTGGACGGTTCTGACTTAGAATATGTGGACAACTACAAATATCTAGGTGTCTGGTTAGACTGCAAGCTCTCCTTCCAGACTCACATCAAACATCTCCAATCCAAAGTTAAATCTAGAATTGGCTTCCTATTTCGCAACAAAGCATCCTTCACTCATGCTGCCAAACATACCCTCATAAAACCGACCATCCTACCGATCCTCGACTTCGGCGATGTCATTTACAAAATAGCCTCCAATACCCTACTCAGCAAACTGGATGCAGTCTATCACAGTGCCATCCGTTTTGTCACCAAAGCCCCATATACTACCCACCACTGCAACCTGTACACTCTCGTTGGCTGGCCCTCGCTTCATCTTTGTCGCCAAACCCACTGGCTCCAGGTCATCTACAAGGCCCTGCTAGGTAAAGTCCCCCCTTATCTCCGCTCACTGGTCACCATAGCAGCACCCAGCTGTAGCACGCGCTCCAGCAGGTATATCTCTCTGGTCACCCCCAAAGCCAATTCCTCCTTTGGCCGTCTGTCCTTCCAGTTCTCCGCTGTCAATGACTGGAAAGAACTACAAACATCTCTGAAACTGGAAACACTCCCTCACTAGCTTTAAGCACCAGCTGTCAGAGCAGCTCACAGATCACTGAACCTGTACATAGCCCATCTGTATTTATTTATTTTGCTCCTTTGCACCCCATTATTTCTATTTCTACGTTGCACTTTCTCCACTGCAAATCTACCATTCCAGTGTTTTACTTGCTATATTGTATGTACTTTGCCACCATGGCCTTTTTTGCCTTTACCTCCCTGACCTCACCTCATTTGCTCACATTGTATATAGACTTATTTTTCTACTGTATTATTGACTGTATGTTTGTTTTACTCCATGTGTAACTCTGTGTTGTTGTATGTGTCGAACTGCTTTGCTTTATCTTGGCCAGATCGCAATTGTAAATGAGAACTTGTTCTCAACTTGCCTACCTGGTTAAATAAAGGTGAAATAAAAAAATAAAAAAATAACAATAATGGACTAGTGATTCTGGTGGTACAGTGGTAAATGTGTAGCCTAGTATCTACTATGTGTAGTGATATTATTTTCCTGGCAGGGCCAAGGTAGTTGATACCAAAATATCTTATCTCTTATTTCCTCAGTGCTGCAGACATCCTTTTTACAGTACACATTCAATTCCTCTCCGTTTAAAAAAACATTCCCTCAGCTTCACTCACTGTATTAAAAAAAAACACTTACACCAATAATAATCCAGCACAGCAAAGCAAAACACATATCAAGAGTCTCTCTGTATCAAGCATTGTGATATCGATGACAAGTTGTAATTTGGAACATTTGGAGAGCTAGCCTGGTTCCAGATCGGTTTGTACTGCCTTGCCAGCATGTCATGACAATGACCATACACGAGCTGACAAGACAGGCTATTGCAGAGCCATTCCAGGCTATGTATGAGTATATGAGCGGAAGAGAAAGCCTTGTAGCGGCGCAGCACTTCCTGGATTACACCTCAGACTCTGGGTCAAATTAACCACATGACAGACACTTCCCGTGGTGACTCCATTCCCGTAATAACGCTATTACTCACTGCTGACATGGGCCGCTCTCAGAGGGAACGCATTGGCAACCCGCTTCCATCTGCCTCTGTCATGTCGATCACTTACGTCCGGCCCTATAAGTTGACAACACCAATGGTAGCGGGTTCTGTCGTTGACGCCATTTCCACTCTGAAGCAAAGGAAATGTAAAGGGGGAGGCCAGCAGAATGCTATGGGGAACATGTTTAGGTACAATTCAGTCATTTTCTCTTGAACTCAATTAAAAGGACATAACATCCCTTCTCACATATTAGAAATCCTCCCACGGAAATTAGGCTATAGGGCTATGGGTCAAGATCTCCACTGCTGGACTGAAACAGACACCCCCCCCCGTTCACTGATGGGACATAATGGTGCAGAAAGTTCACTCTGGGGTTTATTAAGATGCAGTTGAGCCCTTTAATTGTGGCCACATTAAGTGTGATGGAGTGATCATAAAGGAAATGACATGTTTGGCAGAGGACAGTGGGCTCGTTTGGATGGAAGGAGAGGATTGTGGATGTTAAGCACTCCCTGGCCACAGGCTTCAGTCTGCTGAACAGTACCGACCTGGGGAATCTGGCTGTTATGATGATGGGCAGTTGGATGGGGTGCTTGGTGTAGATGGGGTTCAATTATTGCAGTGCCCTGGCCTGGTCCAGCCTGGCTTTGCAATTGATCATTTGATTGGGGAAGTGTTAAGATAGATGACCCGGCAGCCTAATTAGTTGGTTCTGGAGTAGCACCAGTTGAGTCTGAAAAATTATGAAAATAGCTGACAAAAATGTCATTTGAAAAAATAAACATACTTACCTATATAGCAATAACTCTACTTTAGTAGGGCTACAAAAGGCAAAAAGCCTATTGAGTGTCAATAGAATAAACTCATATCACTCAGTATATCTGACAGCTGGTAACTTTCTGTTACCTCACCAACAGTTCTTTCTGAATGAGGAGAAAGGGCATCCTAAAGGACCTACCTTCACCTGGCATAACTCTTTGGTGAATTCTCATTTGGCAATGCTATTGCACATTACATATCAATGTTCAAATATCTTCACGTTACTGAAAACAAAGTCATAATATGCATAAACATTTGCGTTTCAAATCAACTCTGAAAACAACCCCTAAACGGGAGAAACCAAATTGATAGGCGCTTAACCTTTGCCTAAAGCCGTGAATTTACCGCCGCACGTTTAGCCAGGAGTTCATAGCAGTGATGGGAAGTACGGCACTTTTTCCTGACTAATATATTGACAAATTGTATTAATTTGACTCAGTAATGCCCAGAGCTCGTAGTATGGACATATTTTTTATTCAACATTCGACTATAAAATTCGCACATCATATAATGAAAACTTGGAGCAACTAACAAGTAACATAAACACACCTGGAATGTCAAAATTGCAAGGCTTGTATTGAGTAATGGCAATGATTATATAGAGGTGCATATCACAGAGCTATGGGACTTCTATTCGGCGTTAGCGTTTCCATGTTGTGATGTGCCTCTTCAATTCGAGAGTTGAGCTTTTTACTATGAGGAGCAAATCATGTAGAATACTATAGTATGAGTCATAATATCCATAAAAGCTAGCAGTTAAACAGGGAAATGGTTTCAATCGCTTTTCCAACATTCATTTTCCCCATAAAGGATTTTAGAAACATTTAAAACAAGGGCTGTGTTTCAGGTAGGCTTACCCTGGTGTGGCATTTTGATAACTGTGTAAATCTCTCTAGGACAAAGTGACTTTTAGCAATATATTCGCCTGTATTTAACCCCTCCAAAATAAAAAGCTAATTAACTGCTAATGTGGCTATGATAAAGAACTACAGATGCCATGATGATCTGGACAAGACTGCTGAATCGAGGCAAAGCTAAGAATCTCTGGATTAACTATCTAATGTTAGCTACATTTAGTAATGAATAAATTGGCTACATTTCTTTAAATTGACAATTCTGTGAATTTGTGCAAGTTTTAAATTGGCACAATACCTGTTCGCAAAGGTGTCAGCTAGAGTTGACGTGCAAGAGCTTGCAGGAATTTGTAGACTCTCATGATGTCTACTTAGATGCTAATTAGCATTTTCGATTCTGAGAGTAAAAAGAGAGCCGAATATATTGATAAAAGTCACCTTGCCAGAGAGAGATCTACATAGTTATCAAAACGTCACGCTATTGTAAGCCTACACAAAACACACCCTTTACTTTAAGTGTTTCTAAAATTCTCTATGAGAAAAATGGATGGTGGAAAAACGATTGGAACCATTTCCTTGTTTGACCGCTAGGTTTTACGGGTATTATGACACCTCCACTGTGGGGCTCTATACAGTCACAAAGGTAGGAGAAGCAGTGTCTGTCAATCATAAGCTCTGCCCCTACACCTCAATCCACAAAATCTTCACTTGTTCTTATTTACTTTTATTAAGGTACCCAATGAGGGAACAGTATCTGGCTTTGTCCAAAGACCGCAGTTACCAAGTTAAACACATAATATTTGGTGGCATTATCAGCAAGCAGTAATTGTAACCATAACATAACTTTCTATTGTGCCAACAACAGGCAGCTAGCTATTCCTGTGGCTGCAAACCGTTGTTGTTGATCCAGAAGACATCCCTCTCTGTTTTAATTTGACTTTTAATGGGGCTGCAACAGGGATACACTGGGCAGTGGACCAAACCAATAGTCTGCAACTGCATTTCCAATGTCAGCTTTGCTAGAGCAGAATAAGATATGTCAATATTGACTTCAAAAATAATATAGCATCATATATAGCAATATAGCAAAACGAATTCAGAACTAAAACATTAACCTCCGAGAAACCTCTTGACCCAGTACAATCTAAGAACACTGCTGTTTCAAAATATAATACTCCTGTTAAAACACATACAGTAGTCTACTCTGCCAATACCTTTAGTAAGCCAAGATGGCTTAGCAGTCCAACGTCTGTTGTCTTGTCCCGTCCAGTCCCATGTATATTTATTTTTCTTCGTATATATTTCGTATATATTTTTTATTATAAAAAAAAAATCACAATTCTCATCTACGGACTGAACATCCTCTCCTGCAACCCACCTCACCCAATGTGGTACGGATCTGCTATTTCTTTACACTTTAGAACCAGAACCCCCATCAGAAGCTAGCCAGCTAACTAGCTACTAGCTAGCTAGTAGTCAGTTAGCCACTGCTAGCAGTCATCACCGTTAACTCGGACATCAGCCAGCCTCAGCCTGGTCAATTCCTGCCAGTCTGCACAGCGCGATATCAACCCAGAGCATATCGGACTGCTTTTTCTCTACCACATCTCTGGATTCGTACCACAAGCTCTGAACCTTTACACTAGATCATCGCAGCTAGCTAGCTGCTATCCGAGTGGTTACTCCTGGCTAACGTCTCTGTCCCGAAGCAAGCACCAATTAGCCTGGAGCTAGCCTCGAGCTAGGCCCATCTCCTGGCTGGCTGAAGAGGTCCATCAGCCAATTTCTTGGGCTACAATACCTATTTTGCTAATTGGCCTGGACCCTTTTACTGCCGACACGGAGCCCCACCGAGCCATCACAACTGGTCTGCCGACGTAACCGTCCGAGGGGGTTTCAACAGGCTCTTCTGTCGAAACGCCCCCCGAAGGCCATTCTGCTAACCTGCTAGCCCCTGCCCGCTAGCTGTCTGAATCGCCATGCCTCCAGCTCGCCTACCTACTCACTGGACCCTATCATCACTCGGCTACACATGCCTCTCCCTAATGCCAATATGCCTTGTCCATTGCTGTTCTGATTAGTGATTATTGTCTTATTTCACTGTAGAGCATCCAGCCCTGATCAATATGCCTTAGCTAGCCTTTTTGTTCCACCCCCCACACACTGCCAGTGACCTCAACTGGCTTAAATGGTGCCTCTAGAGACAAAACCTCTCTCATCGTCACTCAATGCCTAGGTTTATCTCCACTGTATTCACATCCTACCATACCCTTGTCTGTACATTATGTTTTGAATCTATTCTTCTGCGCCCTGAAATCTGCTCCTTTTACTCTCTGTTCCGAACGCACTAGACGACCAGTTTTATAGCCTTTAGCCGTACCCTTACCCTACTCCTCCTCTGTTCCTCTGGTGATGTAGAGGTTAACCCAGACCCTGTAGCGCCTAGCTCCACTCCCATTCACCAGGCGCTCTCATTTGTTGACTTCTGTAACCATAAAAGCCTTGGTTTCATGTATGTTAACATTAGAAGCCTCCTCCCTAAGATTGTTTTATTCACTGCGTTAGTACACTCCGCCAACCCGGATGTCCTAGCCGTGTCTGAATCCTGGCTCAGGAAGGCCACCAAAAATCCTGAAATTTCTATCCCTAACTATAACATCTTCTGACAAGATAGAACTGCCAAAGGGGGTGTAGTTGCAATCTACTGCAGAAATAGCCTGCAGAGTTATGTCATACTATCCAGGTCTGTGCCCAAAAAATTCAAGCTTCTACTTAAAAAAATCCACCTTTCCAGAAACAGCTCTCACTGTTGCCGCTTGTTATAGACCTCCTTCAGCCCCCCCTGTGCCCTGGACACCATATGTGAATTGATTGCCCCCTATCTATCTTCAGAGTTCGTACTGTTAGGTGACCTAAACTGGGACATGCTTAACACCGTGGCCGTCCTACAATCTAATCTAGATGCCCTCAATCTCACAGAAATGATGAAGGAACCTACCAGGTACAACCCTAAATCCATAACCATGGGCACCCTCTTAGATATCATCTTGACCTACTTGCCATCTAAATACACCTCTGCTGTTTTCAACCAGGATCTCAGCGATCATTGCCTCATTGCCTGCGTGCGTAATGGGTCTGCGGTCAAACGACCTCCCCCATCACTGTCAAACACTCCCTAAAACACCTCAGCGAGCAGGCCTTTCTAATCGACCTGGCCCTGGTATCCTGGAAGGAAATTGACCTCATCCCGTCAGTAGAGGATGCCTGGTTGCTCTTTAAAAGTGCTTTCCTCTCCATCTTAAATAAGCATGCCCCATTCAAAATATGTAGAACTAAGAACAGATATAGCCCTTGGTTCACCCCAGACTTGACTGCCCTTGACCAGCACAAAAGCATCCTATTGCATTCTGCATTAGCATCGAATAGCCCCCGCCAAATGAAACTTTTCAGGGAAGTCAGGAACAAACATACTCAGTAAGGTAGGAAAGCTAAGGCAAGCTAATTTCAAAAAGTTTTGGGACACTGTAAAGTCCATGGAGAATAAGAGCACCACCTCCCAGCTGCCAACTGCACTGAAGAGAGGAAACATTGTCACCACCGATAAATCTACGATAATTTATCATTTCAATAAGCATTTTTCTATGGCTGGCCATGCTTTCCACCTGACTACCCCAACATCTCAGAAACCCCTGCAGCAACTTGCCCAAGCCTCCCACTCCTTCATCACCCAAATCCAAACAGCTGATGTTCTGAAAGAGCCGCAAAATCTGGATCCCTACAAATCAGCTGGGCTAGAAAATCTGGACCCTCTCTTTCTAAAATTATCCACCAAAATTGTTGCAACCCCTATTACTAGCCTGTTCAACCTCTCTTTCGTATCGTCTGAGATCCCAAAAGATTGGAAAGCTGCCACGGTCATCCGCCTCTTCAAAGGGGGAGACACTCTAGACACAAACTGTTATAGACCTATATCCATCCTAACCCTGCCATTCTAAAATCTTCGAAAGCCAAGTTAACAAACAGATCAACGACCATTTCGAATCCCACCGTACCTTCTCCACTATGCAATCTGGTTTCCGAGCTGGTCGTGGGTGCACCTCAGCAAGCTCAAGGTCCTAAACGATATCATAACCGCCATCAATAAAAGACAGTACTGTGCAGAGGTCTTCATCGACCTGACAAAGGCTTTTGACTCTGTCAATCACCGTATTCTTATCGGCAGACTCAATAGCCTTGGCTTCTCAAATGACTGCCTCGCCTGGTTTACCAACTACTTCTCAGATAGAGTTCAGTGTGTCAAATTGGAGGACCTGTTGTCCGGACCTCTGGCAGTCTCTATGGGGGTGCTACAGGGTTCAATTCTCGGGCCGACACTTTTCTCTGTATATATCATTGATGTTGCTCTTGCTGCTGGTGATTCTCTGTTCCACCCCTACGCAGACGACACCATCCTCTATACATCTGGTCCTTCTTTCGACACTGTGTAAATAAACCTCCAAACGAGCTTCAATGCCATACAACACTCCTTCTGAGGCCTCCAATTGCTTTTAAATACAAGTAAAACTAAGTGCATGCTCTTCAACCAATTGCTGCCCGCACGCACCCGCCTGACTAGCATCACTACTCTGGACGGTTCTGACTTAGAATATGTGGACAACTACAAATACCTAGGTATCTGGTTAGACTGTAAACTCTCCTTCCAGACTCACATTAAGCATCTCCAATCCAAAATTAAATCTAGAATCGGCTTCCTATTTCGCAACAAAGCATCCTTCACTCATGCTGTCAAACATATCCTTGTAAAACTGACTATCCTACCGATCCTCGACTTCGGCGATGTCATTTACAAAATAGCCTCCAACACTCTACTCAGCAAATTGGATGTAGTCTATCACAGTGCCGTCTGTTTTGTCACCAAAGCCCCATATACTACCCACCACTGTGACCTGTATGCGCTCGTTGGCTGGCCCTCACTACATATTCGTCGACAAACCCACTGGCTCCAGGTCGTCTATAAGTCTATGCTAGGTAAAGCCCCACCTTATCTCAGCTCACTGGTCACCATTACAACACCCACCCGTAGCACACGCTCCAGCAGGTATATTTCACTGGTCACCCCCAAAGCCAACACTTACTTTGGCTGCCTTTCCTTCCAGTTCTCTGCTGCCAATGACTGGAACGAATTGCAAAAATCACTGAAGCTGGAGTCTTATATCTCCCTCTCTAACTTTAAGCATCAGCTGTCAGAGCAGCTTACCGATTACTCTACCTGTTCACAGACAATCTGTAAATAGCCGACCCAACTACCTCATCCATATTTTGTTACTTATCCTCTTGCTCTTTTGCACCCCAGTATCACTACTTGCACATCATCATCTGCACATCTATCACTCCAGTGTTAATGCGAAATTGGAATTATTCTGCCTCCATGGCCTATTTATTGACTTACCTCCATACTCTTCTACATTTGCACACACTGTACATAGATTTTTCTACATTTACATTTACATTTACGTCATTTAGCAGACGCTCTTATCCAGAGCGACTTACAAATTGTGTTATTGACTGTACATTTGTTTATGTGTAACTCTGTGTTGTTGTTTTTGTCGCGCTGATTTGCTTTATCTTGGCCAGGTCGCAGTTGTAAATGAGAACTTGTTCTCAACTGGCCTACCTGGTTAAATAAATGTTTAATAAAAAAATTCAAAAAGAAAGAAAAACCAGTGTGGTCTGGCGTCAGAGTAGGCCTGGGCTTTATTAGCAATTCATAAGACTGAAGTAATGGGCTGGAACCTACTGATTCTGTTAGCAGGCCAAGATTCGAGTCGGGCCTGGGGACTGAACATACAATAGGGGTGAATGTCATACTCAACGTGCTATACTCAATGTGCTAAACCTCTTAAAGGTCAGATTCTTCCCCTTTCTTCATCACACTGGCATTGTAATGTCCAGTCCCATGTGAGCTCCAATGTAACTCGTGGCCGAGTCATACCAAAGACTGTAAAAATGTGAACCGGTGTGTCTCTGCATAGCACTCTGCATTAAGGAGATAGATTGGGGTTAAGGCCCTGTGATAAACAAGCATCCTGTCCAGGGGGTGTACTTGTACATCAAGCTGCCTCACGCTACAGAAACAGGAGATCTATGAGCCATTCTGGCTCTTCCTATGGATGAGTCTCAAAATATATGAACATGTTTATGGGATGGGTAACAAGGCTGAGGTGTGTTTGGGTGTGTGTGTGGTAGAGGCCTGAGGCATGGGAATTAGGACTGGGGCATTGCGTATTATGGATCCCCATTCGCTGCTGCCAACACACTAAGTGTGTACCCTCAGGCCCATACTCCACTACCACATATCTAATACCCATGTGTACATGTGTAAAGTGTGTATGTTATTATGTGTGTGTATGCATGCGTCTATCCATATGTTTGTGTTGCTTCACAGCCCCCACTGTTCCGTAAGGTGTATTTTCAATTTTTTTATCTGTTCCACATCAGTTACCAGTTACCTGAAATACAAAGGAGAGGTACTGAGTGGAATATAGATTTGTTTTGATGGACAGTAAAAACGCTACGAATAGAATAGTTCTATAGGTTATGAAAATGAAATTCCAGATGTAAACAGAAGCTGTAATTCCCGTATAGAGGTACAATAAGGGAAAAAAGTATTTGATCCCCTGCTGATTTTGTACGTTTGCACACTGACAAAGAAATGATCAGTCTATAATTTTAATGGTAGGTTTATTTGAACAGTGAGAGACAGAATAACAACAAAACAATCCAGAAAAACGCATGTAAAAAATGTTGTAAATTGATTTGCATTTTAATGAGGGAAATAAGTATATGACCCCTTCTCAATCAGAAAGATTTCTGGCTCCCGGGTGTCTTTTATACAGGTAACGAGCTGAGATTAGGAGCATACTCTTAAAGGGAGTGCTCCTAATCTCAGTTTGTTACCTGTATAAAAGACACCTGTCCACAGAAGCAATCAATCAATCAGATTCCAAACTCTCCACCATGGCCAAGACCAAAGAGCTCTCCAAGGATGTCAGGGACAACATTGTAGACCTACACAAGGCTGGAATGGGCTACAAGACCATCGCCAAGCAGCTTGGTGAGAAGGTGACAACAGTTGGTGCGATTATATGCAAATGGAAGAAACACAAAGGAACTGTCAATCTCCCTCGGCCTGGGGCTCCATGCAAGATCTCACCTCGTGGAGTTGCAATGATCATGAGAACGGTGAGGAATCAGCCCAGAACTACACGGGAGGATCTTGTCAATGATTTCAAGGCAGCTGGGACCATAGTCACCAAGAAAACAATTGGTAACACACTATGCCGTGAAGGACTGAAATCCTGCAGCGCCAGCAAGGTCCCCCTGCTCAAGAAAGCACATATACATGCCCGTCGGAAGTTTGCAATGAACATCTGAATGATTCAGAGGACAACTGGGTGAAAGTGTTGTGGTCAGATGAGACCAAAATGGAGCTCTTTGGCATCAACTCAACTCGCCGTGTTTGGAGGAGGAGGAATGCTGCCTATGACCCCAAGAACACCATCCCCACCGTCAAACATGGAGGTGGAAACATTATGCTTTGGGGGTGTTTTTCTGCTAAGGGGACAGGACAACTTCACCACATCAAAGGGACAATGGACGGGGCCATGTACCGTCAAATCTTGGGTGAGAACATCCTTCCCTCAGCCAGGTCATTGAAAATGGGTTGTGGATGGGTATTCCAGCATGACAATGACCCAAAACACACGGCCAAGGCAACAAAGGAGTGGCTCAAGAAGAAGCACATTAAGGTCCTGGAGTGGCCTAGTCAGTCTCCAGACCTTAATCCCATAGAAAATCTGTGGAGGGAGCTGAAGGTTCGAGTTGCCAAACGTCAGCCTCGAAACCTTAATGACTTGGAGAAGATCTGCAAAGAGGAGTGGGACAAAATCCCTCCAGAGATGTGTGCTAACCTGGTGGCCAACTACAAGAAACGTCTGACCTCTGTGATTGCTAACAAGGGTTTTGCCACCAAGTACTAAGACATGTTTTGCAGAGGGGTCAAATACTTATTTCCCTCATTAAAATGCAAATCAATTTATAACATTTTAGACATGCGTTTTTCTGGATTGTTTTGTTTTTATTCTGTCTCTCACTGTTCAAATAAACCTACCATTCAAATTATAGACTGATCATTTCTTTGTCAGTGGGCAAACGTACAAAATCAGCAGGGGATCAAATACTTTTTTCCCTCACTGTATATCAAATCAGGAAGTATATCAAAGGATTCACCTGATGTGGAATATAGTTCCATGTAGTCATGTCTCTATGTAGTACTCTGCACCTCCCATAGTCTGTTCTGGACTTGGGGACTGTGAAGAGACCTCTGCTGGCATGCCTTGTGCAGTATACACGGGTGTCTGAGCTCTGTGCTAGTCGTTTAAACAGACAGCTCAGTGCTTTCAACATGTCAATACCTCTCACAAATACAAGTAGCGATGAAGTCAATCTCGCCTCTACTTTGAGCCAGGAAAGATTGACATGCAAATGATTCATGTTTGCTCTCTTTAGTAGCTAACGGGTATAGTGTTGAGTCATCAGCATACATAGATACACTGTTTTTACTCAAAGCCAGTGGCATGTTGTTAGAAAACATTGAAAAAAGTAAGGGGCCTAGACAACTACACTGGGGAATTCCTGATTCTACCTGGATTATGTTGGAGAGGCTTCCATTAAAGAACACCCTCTGTGTTCTGTTGGACAGGTAAGTCTTACTGGTGGAGGAGTCTGCATAGGGGTGAATGACTGTACTGTTAGTCTATTCACATACCTTTTCATGGATTTAAATGTGTTCATATTGGAGAGGGAATCTGTGATATTCTCTGATCATTTTATGATTAAAAGCAGTGTTAGCTGGGAAGAAATACATTTTTATTTGTGGTGAAAAATGTCAAAAAAACAAAAACAAGAAAAATAAACTGCATTGGGTAGAACGGCGAAGAAGCTGCGAATAAACCGACTTCAGCCCTGTAGTTGAATCTGTGCCAGAGATGTTCTATGTGGCTTTGTCTGTGCACAAGATATGACAAATCTATTGATGGATAAATTCATCTCTGCTTCCACTGGGACACTTCTCAGCTATGTAGCAATGATGATAAAAAAAAACTTTATATTTGACAAAGCTAAATACTGTTTCTTTCTTCCACGTTATCGACTGTGTCATCGACTGACAGATTGCTATAACATAATGTGGTTATCTGAAACGTAAAATATCTATGCAGGCATTGTAAGATCTGGCATGCGTCTTCAACACCTGGGCAGAAGAACGCACCCAAAAGCTCAACTTTCGAATAAAGTGGTGAGAACATGGAGGAGCTTTGCGGACCCTTCGTGTCCGGAAGTAATTTACCCATTCACTGTAGTCGTTATAGCTCAGTAGAGTTGCTATTTCCTCAAATTTGCTTGTGTCAATTAACTCGTGACGTTCATGGATTACTCATTATATTAAGAATGTCCAATTCAATAAAAAAAATACAATAGTCAGTTGAAAAAGGTTTTGGGTACAAGACTGTGTAAGTAACTGGCAGTGTTGGGAAAATCACTACATATCCAATCGAGCCAAGCACGGAGAGGCTGCCGGTTGTCACAGTTCCACACCAGTCAGAAACTTCCAGATAACCCTACAGCAATGATGCTGATGGATCTCTAAACTGAACTTGGATCTGTGTTAATTAGCAAGGATATCCTTTTGCGGATAGCTGTTCGGACATCTCCACTTATTAGAAATTGCGCTCAAATCAAAACTTTGTTTGTACATATTGAACATATTTGTTTATTATTCTATGTAGTGTAATTACTCAGCTTTTATTTTGTTACGTTTTCTTTTATGCTGTTCCATTTTTTTTGTTTCTATTTTTGATTGCTTTCTTCTATTTTAGTTCTTTGACCAATTAGCTTCTTGGCTAGCTAGCTATCCCGTGTTTTGGCAGTCTAGCTAAGTTTTCAATTTAGAAAACGAGTTGGAGAAATGGGCAAGTGCTTTGTAACAGACTACAACCATCGCTATTGAGTGCACAACTATGAGAGAGCGATGGATCAGAATGATAAGGTAAGTCAGCTATCCCATGCCGGTACCTAGCAAGCTAATGATCGTCATGTGTTTCACTTTCTCATCATACAACATGCTACAACATGAATCAAGTAGATGATGATACGTGTGTTTGTTGCTTTCATCTTTTATACAGCTAGCCAACTATATTCATTGAAATGTAAACAACACAGTAGGCATGTGTAGCTATCTTACATTCTTCCTAACATTACAAGTAATGTAAAAGTATGTCACCATGTATTTTCATTGTATTTCAGTTGGGCTGACAGGAGACAGAGTAACTACATTATAACTAATGTAAAAGTATGTCACTAAGTATTTTCATTGTATTTCAGATGGGCTGACAAGGGGCCGAATATTAGGGACTCAAGGATTTGCAGCTGCCATTTTCCATCTGGCAAAGCCGCAGGACCTGTATGGTTCAACCGGAAAACGGATAAGCCAGACACAGCAGAACCAGCAGTGCATCTGGAAGCAAGTGTTGGCACAGCAGAGGCTGAAGAGCTGGCAAACACTTCCACGGGCTCTGACATCCACAACCCATCACTGCCATCCACTGATGCAGGTTTGTTGCCATCCATTGTTCAGGGTATCATTCTAGAGGAAACTCAAATGGAGTTGAAGGCCTTAAAGGATAAGCAGGGGTATTTCCGGGAGAGGTACTCTGCTTCTCTACTGTCAGATGACGTAATTAGGATAGAGACTGGACTACCTGACAAGAACATCCTCCTAACTGTTGTCGGTTATATTCAGTGTTTTGAAGATTCCATTGGATGGAGGCCACAGGGGCTGTCTCTTGAGAACCAAGTTTTTATTGCCCTCATGAAGTTGTCAGAACAAAATTAATTTGCACTTGGTCAGTCTTGTCCATTGTAGCACTAACACCACTAGTAATGTGACCATCACTCATATTCATGTGCTCCATAAGCTGTTTTTTGAAAACATCATAACCACAGTTCCAAGCAAAGAGAAGAATGCAACATGTATCCCTGCTTCTTTTGAAGTGTTTAAAAATTGTAGAATGGTCATTGACTGTACCGACATAGAAATTGCCATGCCAAGTCAAATGGAACAGCAGAAACACATACTCATCCTACAGAGGGATGCACTCATTCAATCTCTTATTGGGGGTCACTCCAAATGGCTATTGTGCAGGAGAGTGGAGTGTTGGATCATTTTAAGTCTGGAGATGTAATCTTGGCTGACAAAGGCTTTCTCATCCAAGGAATATTTCCAGAGGGAGTTTCGGTGAACATACCTCCCTTCCTATGTCATGGAAAGTTCACAGAGACTGAAGTCAAAATGGGGAAGCAGATTGCAAGGAATCAGATCCAGGTCGAAAGGGAAAATGCAAGATTGAAGGATTTCAGAATCCTCAGATTTATCCCAGCTTATCTCAGAGGCCACGCTGATGTGCTGATGTAGGTCTGTTATGCGTTGGTTAATCTGTTGTGCGTTGGTTAATCTACAGAATCCCCTCATCAAAGAGATTGCAGCTGATAGAAATGAGTAGTGCAGGTTCACCAGTCTGCCCTCTCTGCTGTCATCACCAGTCTGCCCTCTCTGCTGTCATCACCAGCCTGCCCTCTCTGCTGTCATCACCAGCCTGTCCTCTCTTCTGTTATCACCAGCATGTTCTCTCTGCTGTCATCATCAGCCTGTCCTCTCTGCTGTTATCACCAGCCTGTCCACTCTGCTGTCATCACCAGCCTGCCCTCTCTGCTGTCATCACCAGCCTGTCCTCTCTTCTGTTATCACCAGCATGTTCTCTCTGCTGTCATCATCAGCCTGTCCTCTCTGCTGTTATCACCAGCCTGTCCACTCTGCTGTCATCACCAGCCTGCCCTCTCTGCTGTCATCACCAGCCTGTCCTCTCTTCTGTCATCACTAGACTCTCCTCTCTGCTGTCATCACCAGCCTGCAATTGCTGCTGTGATCACCAGCCTGTCCTCTCTTCTGTCATCACTAGACTGTCCTCTCTGCTGTGATCACCAGCCTGTCCTCTCTGCTGTGATCACCAGCCTGCCCTCTCTGCTGTCATCACCAGCCTGTCCTCTCTTTTGTCATCACCAGTCTGTCCTCTCTGCTGTCACCACCAGCCTGTAATCGCTGCTGTCATCACCAGCCTGTCCTCTCTGCTGTCATCACCAGCCTGTCCTCTCTGCTGTCATCACCAGCCTGTCCTCTCTTCTGTCATCACCAGTCTGTCCTCTCCGCTGTCACCACCAGCCTGTAATCGCTGCTGTCATCACCAGCCTGTCCTCTCTGCTGTCATCACCAGCCTGTCCTCTCTGCTGTCATCACCAGCCTGTCCTCTCTGCTGTCATCACCAGCCTGTCCTCTCTGCTGTAATCAGCAGCCTGTCCTCTTTTGTGTTATCACCCTGGAAACCCTCTGCTGTCTGAGTGAACAATATAAACCCTCTGCTGTCTGAGTGAACAATGGAAACATTCTGTTGTCTGACTGAACAATGGAAACATTCTACTGTCTGAGTGAACAATGGAAACATTCTGCTGTCTGAGTGAACAATGGAAACATTCTACTGTCTGAGTGAACAATGGAAACTCTTTGCTGTCTGAGTGAACAATGGAAACATTCTACTGTCTGAGTGAACAATGGAAACCCTCTGCTGTCTGAGTGAACAATGGAAACATTCTATTGTCTGAGTGAACAATGGAAACATTCTGCTGTCTGAGTGAACAATGGAAACATTCTATTGTCTGAGTGAACAATGGAAACCCTCTGCTGTCTGAGTGAACAATGGAAACATTCTATTGTCTGAGTGAACAATGGAAACATTCTGCTGTCTGAGTGAACAATGGAAACATTCTATTGTCTGAGTGAACAATGGAAACATTCTGCTGTCTGAGTGAACAATGGAAACATTCTATTGTCTGAGTGAACAATGGAAACATTCTGTTGTGAGTGAACAATGGAAACATTCTACTGTCTGAGTGAACAATGGAAACCCTCTGCTGTCTGACTGATCAATGATTAACGGGGCACCAGTCTTTTCTTGGACAAAATGGTGTTCTAAGAAGGCCTGTCTTATGAGTTATTTACAATAACTCTATAAGACTGAAATTAGAATAATAGTAATACATTGATTAATCTGAAGGTATGAATTATTTGAGAATCAATTGGAGTTCTTTCCCAGAATAACAAGACAAACACACGTTCTTTCTCCAATCAAAATTGAATAACGCTAACAAAAAATGTACAAATATAATGAGAGTGATCATAAAAAGGTAGGAAATAGAATGAATGACAACAAAAAAAATCAAGATATCTGAGTATTAAAGATGCGATACTCGGTCTGTGAACAACGTCTGTTGTCATTGGCTCTGGTTAGGCCACATAGAGGTGAACAAAGACAAGATGGAGGTGGGTCCTCCTTTGTCCTGAGTTCCCTGTAGCTCAGTTGGTAGAGCATGGTGTTTGCAACACCAGGGTTGTGGGTTCGATTCCCACGGGGGGCCAGCACAGAAAAAAAAAAATGAAAAAAAAAAATGTATGAAATGAAATGTATGCATTCACTACTGTAAGTCGCTCTGGATAAGAGCGTCTGCTAAATGACTAAAAAAAAATGTAAAATGTTATCTTGCTCCTTCCATCTGAGTTCGGATGGTCCCTCGTGGGCTGCTTCTTTGGGTTGTGTACCTGGTTGCTCTGTCTGCTGGCTCTTCCTTTGAGTTGCAGAAGCTGTGCTGTAAATTGTCTTCTCCTTCTTTCCTTAGCTTAAATGTACCGTTCAGGCTACACTAGCTCTATAAAGACTAAGTCTCCTTCTGAGACTGTTTAGTGCATGGGCTCTTCTGTCTCAATTTCTGTACTGGATTAAAGGTACTATTCCCTAAAAGGTACATTCCCTAACTTATCAGTTCACCAGTTGTTGCCATTAAAACCAAAAGGTCCAGGCCCTGAGGTCACCTACTAAAGATGACGGTTCTCCTCCCTCCTCGAGAGAGGTTCAGCTTGAGAGGTCCAGCTGGATAAGAGGCTAAGAGCTAAGAGAGTGAGGGGGAGACGGCAGAGTCCTTTTGTAGTCCTGTGAGGTCACATGACCCTTTGTCTTGGGGAGAGAGAGAGAGAGAGAGAGAGAGAGAGAGAGAGAGAGAGAGAGAGAGAGAGAGAGAGAGAGAGAGAGAGAAAGAGAGAGAGAGAGAGTGAGAGCTTGGAGGAACTCAGTAGTCCATAACAGTTCAGCATTATACACGGACAGTAAAAGGATGTTCAACATTATTCAAAATATGAGATTAAAATGACACATCACTACACAGCTAACTGTCTGACTGACAAATGCAAACCCTCTGCTGTCCAAGTGACCAATGGAAAAGCCACCTGCCTTTGCTGTCATCACCAGTGAGAACATCATTAAGGTCATTTGGCACTGTCAACTTTTAGAAGGTTAGCCTAATCATTTGAACCACCTAAATATAATCACAATCACTGAATATTTAGCATTTGAAACTCAAACACTCATTTCCCAACTGCTTTTTCCATAATCCTGCAGACTGTTTATCATTCTCTATACCTAATATTCCAATGTAGTCAACATTATGCGTGCCCACCATGGTATTGGACAGCTGCTGACATTTGACAACTCATCTGGTTTAGAAATCAAACTCTGGTCATTATTGCAGAGCATATTGTTTACATTTTGCCCAGCTGTTTTTAGAGAAGATTGTATTGAAAGGTATACGTGCAGGATATGTCATATTGGCGAAATATGCATATGCAGCTGTCGTTTTGAAACCTCCATTCCAGCATACATGACACACACACATCTTTCCGTTTACGTGTTTGTATTTGAGTTTCTACGCAAATGATATGATTGAATGTTCCTTTAAGCCTGCAGCTTGTTACTTGAAATGAGACATATAACCATGCCAACGCATGATTCAAAACTTGAATTCACAGACAAGAGAAGTCGACAGAGAGAATGAAACACTAGCTTCCTGAGTAGACTAGCTGGCTGGGCTAGTCAAACTAACACTGGCTAGCTTTCAATAAATTGTCTAAGTGGTCAACAGGGTTACCGCTTCATTCGATCAAGACTCTGCGTATTTCAAATGTACTCGAAAACAGATATTTATCTTATTTCAGCCTTCATCACAAAAACGGGTTTTACATGAGGCTGTGTTTACATCTTAGATAGAAGCAGGCCATTGGCTGCCTTCATCACGAGGGGTATTTTCGGGAGTTCTGATTGGTTCCAAGTTAAGCAGCAACACATTTATCTGATTTAGTGTTGAAATATAATTGTTATGAGAAAATAGGTCCGAATTGAAGGTGCCAACAAATGTTACCATCATCATACGAATGTTTTACTGTCTCCTCCTTTGACAGGGATAGATCAACTTCATTTTGGGCGTATTTATAACAGTGAAAAAACAATATGGTGAGAAACAGCGTGTGGCGCTTGTCAAAGTCCTCCAACATATCCATGTTAGTCTTCCAAGACTCATCGTGAAGATGGGGATGATGACGGCCTGCTTTGTTGTCCAAACATCAAAGAAGCAGGTGTCCCTCTGTGTCAGGTGGAGCTGCCCGTGGACTTGGTGTCAGTAGTGTTCTTCTTCTATACAGAAGGTCCGACCCTTCTCCCGAACGCAGAACTCTAGATTAGATTAGCCAGCGCTACTATTAGCCCCCTGTGCTAACCGCTGTGTGTGATGTGATTGGGAAATACTGATACTTGAATGGTGAAAAGAAAGTCTGATAACTTCAGCTAGTTCGTCTCTCTCTCTCTCTCCAACTCACCATGCCAACGGATAACGCATTTAGACACATGGATATAATTAGTCAGAGCGAGGGAGGAGAGGATGGAGGGAATGAGAGAGAGAGAAACACCATCTGTGGTAAACCATGATGCTGACTTTATTTTAAAAGGACCAGTAAGGAGGTGTGGGTTGGAGCTACACATGCCAACTAGTCACATATGCAGATTAAAATCGTACTACCTGCCCAGGGAAAGCAGTTGGCTAAAACCGGCACTTTTAATGAAACATTGATTATTGTGCACTGTCCCTGTAAAACATTTTTTTTAAATGAAGTAGTTTGAGTTAGATAAAAAAAACTCGAACTACTTCTACTAACTACTAATTGTATTTAATGATATTTTCTTGTACAGTAACCAGACAGTGATTTACTGCAGGGAGAGACGTTTTACTACCAACCCAAACCCCTATATGATGTAACACACAGGTTACTGTTGATCCCACATCAAGGACATCTCAGTAGTATTCTGAAATAAACAAAACACAGTATAGTGACTAATGTTTCCCACACTTTATTATGCCTGTAAAGACATATTGTATTTACCTGTATTGTACATATAATACATAGGAAGAACAGACAACTTTCATTATACTGTGGATCAATCATCCATATTCCTCAGCATCATTGCTATATGGATTTAAACCCACCAACACTAAAAATCCCCAGAGACTAAACAGATGCAGCCCACAACATACAATTACATCGTGAATACTAAATGGATGGCTAGAGAGGCCTCTCTCCATCCCAGCACCAATACTGCTACCACAGCCATCTGCCTAGACCAGATACTTCACTCGCTCTTTCCAGCTAATTTACCGTACCAATCAGCACACACAACTGTTTCCTCTTCCTCTCACTCGCTCTTGGAGTAGTGCATGTATGAGGATGTGTGTGTGTGTGTGTACAGTGGGCTCGGGAAATGGAGAGAGGGATAGAGAGAGTGAATGAGAGTGAGCTTGCAATGTGTGAGAGGCTGCAGCTGGCACAGGGGGGGCACCCATTAGCCCCAGTCCAGCCTGCCTGAGTTGACAGCGGGAGGGAGGGAGGGAGAGGTGATAGATAGATTGAAGGCCGGAGAGAGAAAGAGGGTGATTGCAAGAGGAAAAAAAGACAGAAAGAAATGGTGAACAGAAACGTCGAGGTCAGTTTGATGTGTGAAGATTTCACACAGAAGGAGAGCAGTGTGGTGGACTATAATGTACTGTGAATAATGCATTGGTCTCAGGTGTGCTGGTTTATAGGAAGTACTTATTTAGCTTGGAGATGGTCATGAAAACACTGGACACACTAACACAGCAGATAATACAATCAGACAGAGGGAGAAAACAGAGTGAGGGAGAGGAAAGGTACAGGAATAGAAAGAAAGTACAATAAAAGAGAGAGAGAAATGAGGCCAGAGAGGAGTTGAGTGGATAAAAAGACAATAAATACACTGAGAGAAGAGCAAAGGAAGTCAGAGTGCAATTGACAGATGGACAGAGAGCAAGTGAGAAAGAGAGAGAGAGAGTCAGAGAGAGGTTGCTACAATCTTTCCCTCTCATTCTGTGGTGGTCACGCTCGGGAGGAGCTCCTCACGACGCAGTGGCATCTCCCGTGACGACCTGGCAGAGTGAGGTGATTGTCTGAGGCCATGTCTCAGGAGGCTCGCAGGGCGAGGCCAGACAGAGAGGATGCTGAGATAGGAACTGACTCCGCCCACCTGCTGCCACCTCCGGCCATGGTCACTGGTGCCATCTGCTCTAGGAGCAAACACACACACACACACACACACACACACACACACACACACACACACACACACACACACACACACACACACATTTGTAGCCTTACACACACACACACACACACGAACACACACATTCTTAATATTCTTGGAGACAGGTTGAAATATGGAAGGTCAGATTTTGATCCATGCTTTGGCTTGTACCTCAGAGATGAAAAATCTATTTTCTTATATGCCTCCAAAGCTTGCTGTTTCATTAACACAGACCAAATGCGTTATACTGATAATATAATTCATGTGTGATGATATCCCAGCTAGCACATAACGTTCTGAGAACCACTTGTTTCTTAGAGCTTGTTGAGAGTGTGATTGTCCTATGGTTATTTTGCATACAACCTTCTCACAACTTTCTGGGAATGGTGCAAGATAGTTGCCTGTCTTTGGAACATTCTCAGCCCATTTAAGGATTTTTACAAAAAAACATTATTTTCTTGGTATTTCATTACTTTAACAGAACGTTTCCTAAAAGTTCAAACATGGTTACATTTAATTAAAATGTTGGTAATGTTCTAGGAATGTTTTCCAAGTGGTTTGACATTGGGAATGTTTTCAAATAGTTAAGAAACAATGTTCTTCTGTGGGAATTTCAATACTTCAGCATAATGTTTCCTACAGGTTTCCTCATGGTTCTATTCATAGTCATGTTCTTATATTGTTCCAAGGATGTTAAGAAACAATGTTGTTCTGTGGGAATTTCAGTACTTCAGCATTACGTTTTCTACAGTTTTCCTCATGGTTATATTTAAAGTCATGTTCTCAGAACATTAAGAACATTCTCCATAAAAACCACAAGAAAGCATTAGTAACGTTCAAATGATAGCGTCAACAAAAAACTCTTTCATCTAGCTTGTTAATAACCTGTTGGGGATACCCTTTCCCGTTTGGATCCCGTTAACGGGATTGCTTGACAAGATACAACGCGCAAAAATTCAAAACAGAATAAATAGAATAATTTACATTTCTCAAACAATCAACTATCTTCCACCCTCTGAAAGATAAACATCTCCTTAATCTAACCACGTTGTTCGATTTCAAAAAGGCTTTACGGCGAAAGCATAAAGTTAGATTATGTTAGGACAGTACATTGACAAAACATTACACACAGCTATTTTCAATGCAAAGACAGGCGTCACCAAAAGCAGAAAACCAGCTAAAATGATGCACTAACCTTTGACAATCTTCTTCAGATGACACTCCTAGGACATTATGTTTGACAATACATGCATTTTTTGTTCTATCAAGTTCATATGTATATCCAAAAACAGCATTTTACAGTGGCTGTGAAATTCAGAAAATATTTTCCCTCAAATGCTGCCGGTGAATCAGCGCTACAATTTACAAAATTACTATTCGAAAACATTGGTAAATTATAATAGTCATTCAAATAATTATAGATTAACATCTCGTGAATGCAACCGCATTGCCAGATTTCAAAATAACTTTACTGGGAAATCACACTTTGCAGTAAACGAGGTGCTATGCTCAGAAAAATAGGCTAGGCGATACAGGTTAGCGCCATCTTGGAACCATCTAAAATCAAATATACTATTGTAAATATTCACTTACCTTTCATTATCTTCATCAGAAGGCACTTCCAGGAATCCCAAGTCCACAACAAATGTAGTTTTGTTCGAAAAAGTTAATAATTTATGTCCCAATAGCTCTCTCTTGTTAGCGCATTCTGTAGGCTACTCAAAATGTACCGAAGCGCGCGGGACTTGTCGCCACGAAAGAGCAAAAAATATATATTTACGTTCGTTCAAACATGTCAAACGTTGTATAGCGTAAGTCTTTAGGGCCTTTGTCAATCAGAACTTCAATAATATTCAAGGCGGACGATCGCATTGTCTTATAAAACGTTTCGGAAAGAAAGGGTCCCCACACGCATGCGCGTCATAGTA
Source organism: Salmo salar (assembly GCF_965601325.2). Taxonomy (NCBI): domain Eukaryota; kingdom Metazoa; phylum Chordata; class Actinopteri; order Salmoniformes; family Salmonidae; genus Salmo; species Salmo salar. The sequence continues at coordinate 46,735,977 of NC_138297.1, forward strand.
GACATGGCCATCCGCCTGTGACCTAGTTTACAGCCTTCTCGTTTGGTCAGTTTTTACAGGAGAACACTCAAACCACTTTGTAAAGACTGTTGACATCTAGTGGAAGCCTTAGGAAGTGCTAAATGAATCCTAACTCACGGTGTGTTTCATAGGCAAAGTGTTGAAGGTGATTCCACAAATCAGATTTCCACTTCCAGCATGGAATCTTCTCAGGTTTTTGCCTGCCATATGAGTTCTGTTATACTCACAGACACCATTCAAACAGTTTTAGAAACTTTAGAGTGTTTTCTATCCAAATCTACTAATTATATGCATATTCTAGTTACTGGGCAGGAGTAGTAACCAGATTAAATCGGGTAGGTTTTTTATCCGGCCGTGCAAATACTGCCCCCTAGCCCCAACAGGTTTTAAGTGTGTGTTCAGGTGTGTTGGCCACGCCCACTAATTGGCCACACCTGTTTTTAATGATTGCTTGTTTCCTTTGAATGGGGTCTCTTTGAATAGACTAAAAGAAAAAGCTTTGAATGAGTTTAAAAAAAACAAGGCATGCTGGCCCCATCCTTGTGGCGCAGTGGACTAATTAATTACATGGAAATAGAACAGAATATCAAAGGTTCAAATCTCACTGAAGCCGAGCCATAATAAAAAAGATGTGTTTGCATGATTCATTCCTAAGCAAATTAATTTCCATGTGAACTATCTTATTAAAACATTCAGTGAAAGTTAAGGAAGTTATTCAAAAACCTCCAAATGACCTTTACATTTAGTTCGAAACATTCGGAACACTTAGAGAATGTTTTCAGAACGTTATTTAATTACCTTCAAATAACCTATAATTTCTGTTCTCAGAACGTTAATAAAACCTCCCAGGAAAACTTTCAGGGAACCATAGTAAAACGTTCTCAGAACCTCCATGCAACCTAAAAATGAACATTCCCAGAACAGGCAACATTTGCACTTCTGTTCTCAGAACGTTTAAAAAACATTTTGTTTTACCAGTCAGAAAACCTATGGCTTCGTTCCCAGAACCAATGGAATACCAAAAACGTACGTTCCCACAATTTCCAAGCAACTATATGTAAATGTGCTAGCTGGGATATTACACATGACACTGCAGGCTTACAAATCCCAGAACACCTTGTGGGTGTGATGTCAGGAGTAATGGATATGTGTGTTGTAGCACCTCATCTGCCAGACTCTAAACCATGTCATGGGACTTCAGAGTTGACCTAATACATTCGTTGATCCATCCTTAATAGCGCTCTAGTCCACCCCCTTTGTCCTTCTTTTCACCTCGTCCGTTACGCTTCATCACTTTCTCCTCTCGCCTCCATCTTCCACCTTCTTTTCAGCGAACCATATTCCACCCCTTGCCCTTCCTCCTAGTAACAGTGTATGTGTGCGTGTGTGTCTGTGTGTGTGTGTGAGGGGGGTGTAATGGGGAATAATGAGTTATTGACTCCCCTGTGGAGATTTAATGAAGTACTCACTACAGGCCTGCCACGGTACCATAGTGTTTGCGTGTGTGCGTGTGGACCCACTCCAATTCTCATATCGCCCCAACAGATCCACAGATGATATAATCTCTTTTCGACTTCACACTGCCCTCTCCTACCTGGACAAGAGGAACACCTTCCTGTGTGTGAGAAGGCTGTTCATTGACTACAGCTCAGTGTTCAACACCATAGTGCCCTCCAGGCTCAACACTAAGCTCAGAATCCTGGGACTGAACACTAGGGGTGTGCTGACATGGCCATAGCCGTATCCTTAAATTGACAGTTGATAGTGGGATCGGATGATACTCGTGATGAGAATAAACGGAAATGTTTTATTAATATTCCAACCTCCCTGCACATTCTCGCTGCAATAAAATATGCAGATTAGGAGCAGCGCTTAGAGGGGTGGCGGTGTCCTCAATTTGCAGCGGGTAGGCAAGTTTGCTGTCACTCATTCAGAATGCGCATTTCACATTTGCCCTACCCTTGTCCAGCATGTTAGATATTGTGCACATTGATAGCTTGATAGCAAATGTCCTCGCCATGTGATTTATCATAGTAGCAGGCAGCAGCAGCAATCTAAATGATCAGCCGAAAACATGCCAGGAAAAATGGATCGGCTGAAATTAGTAAGCAAGTGGACTGAGAAATACACCTTCACTCTACCCAATCAGACCAGCAGGATCAACCTTTCTCTTTACAGACAGGCAAACTAGCCATTTGAGTTATTTAGACCATGTAAGACGTTACCTGACTGACATGAGAAACATGCCTGCTGGCACACAACAAAAAAATGTCTTCCCTGATCACGGATAATTAGAAACAATACTCTGATCATAATCGTATCCAGAAAATTGTCCATATCCGTTACGATACTCGTTTTGTCCGAATACTCGGCACCCCCTACTGAACACCACCCTCTGCAACTGGATCCTGGACTTCCTGACAGGCTTCTCCAGGTGGTGAAGGTAGGCAACAACACATTCCCCACGCTGACCCTCGTCACGGGGGCTCCCCAGGGGTGCGAGCTTAGTCCCCTGCTGTACTCCATGTTCACCCAAGACTGTGTGGCCGCACACGACTCCAACACCATCCTTAAGTTTGCAGATGACACAATGGTGGTAGGCCTGATCACAGACGAGGATGACACTGCCTATAGAGAGGAGGTCACTGACCTGACAGTGTGGTGCCAGGACTGAAACCTCTCCCTCAACATCAGCAAGACAAAGGAGCTGTAGAGGTGTACTACAGTAAACGGAGGACAGAGCACGCCCCCATCCACATCGACGGGCTGTAGTGGAGTTGGTCGAGAGCTTCAAGTTCCTCGTCCACACACACCAACACAGTCGTGAAGAAGGCACAACAATGCCTCTTCCCCCTCAGGAGGCTGAAAAGATTTGGCATGGGCCCTTAGATTCTCAAAAGGTTATACAGCTGTACCATTGAGAGCATCTTGACTGGTTGCATCACTGCTTGGTATGGCAACTGCTTGGCATCCGACTGCAAGGCGTTACAGAGCGTGGTGCATACGGCCCAGTACACCACTGGGGACGAACTCCCTGCCATCCAGAACCGCTATACCAAATGGTTTTAGAGGAATTCCCCAATAATTTTAAAAGACTCCAGCCACCCAAGTCATAGACTGTTCTCTCTGCTACTGCACGGCAAGTGGTACCAATGCACCAAATCTGGAACCAACAGGACCCCAAACAGATTCTACCCCAAAGCCATAATACTACTAAATAGTTAACCAAATAGCTACTCGGGGATCTGAATTGACTCTCTTTGCACTAACTTTTGACTCATCACATACCCTGCTGCTACTGTTTATAATCTATGCTGTTGCCTAGTCACTTTACCCCTACCTATATCTACCTCAATTACTTCGCACCCCTACACATCGACTTGGTACTGGTACCCCGTGTGTATAGCCAAGTTATCGTTACTCATTATGTATTTATTCCTTGTATTATTATGTTTTCTATATTTTTCTCTCTGTAATGTTGGGAAGGACAATTAAATAAGCATTTCACTGTTAGTCTATGCCTGTTGTTTACGAAGCATCTGACAAATAACATTTGATTGATTTGATTTGACCTGAAGAAGTGTGTAGGTGTGTGTTTTTGTGTGGGCATCATGTGTACCTGATGTCCTTATCACTGTACTCGTGTCCTACAGACTGGGCTTTCTCACTTACATCAGGGTCCATGTATATGCTACCCAGCTTCACAGCTTCACAACCTCAGGCCTGACCAGCCATACATTTACAAAGGTAAGACATTCCGAATCAAATGCTCCATGGTTTGTGTGAAGAAAAAGAAGAGGGCTCTAGAATGGCAGCTTGATGCATTGACTCCATAAATGGCTTTTGGAAACAACACACTGCACACACACTCTGACACACAGATCTGGCACGACTGAGGTTAACCCTGATCTCACAAACTCATTCCTTCCCTTAATAGCACAACACAGCAGGCTTACACTGAAAATTACACACCATCCACTCATATCCACTTTACCAACTCAAAAATGAGCCACTTTCTGTTCAGAACCTCTGTGTGATTGGAAACTGACATTGTCCAAGTGTTTTCTCCGTCTATCATCATCTTGTCTTGTTTTCTTTCTTTCTACGCCTCATGTTCATTCCTCTCTTCACCTGTCCATCTCTCTCTCCCTTTTCTCTCATTCCTCCTTTACTTCCCTTCCCTCCATATAATGTCAAAACAACTTGTTTGTTACAGTGTTGTGAGTTTTGGGAGCTAGCTCCAGTGAGCTCTACATTGATACTCCTTCCCTTATGAAACACTAAAGTCGTAACCCTCAACAGATGCTGTTCTTACCGTTGTAGCTTAGCACCATCTGCTCACAGAATGTAGGACAACAAAAGAAAATGTGCAAAAAATTCTATGAGACTTTTCTCACTCATGCTGTAGCTCATATAGAAATTAGTGTAGTATGTGAGTTTGTGTGCCTGCCTGCTCTGGAGGTGTTATACCTTTGTGTCCCTGTGCTATAACCAGGCCCAATCGGAATCCGCGCAGGCAGAACTAAGAAGGAATTCCAACGTAATTCCAAGGAGCCTCAGTCCAATGTGCAAAATGAACTGCTCTCGATTCAAAGCACAATAGAGAGAGGCACTGAATTAAAAGCAAATGCAAACGACGTGTTATTGTATTGCATTAGATAGATATATACATCAACTCACATGTTATTGTATTGCATTAGATCGATACATACATCAACCCACATGTTATTGAATTGCATTAGATCAACACATACATCTACTTCTAGAGGGGGGGGGGGGGGGGGGGGCGAGGTGACAGACAGCGGTGACAGTTGCTGATCACGTCAGTCAGTGATAATTGAAAGTAAAAAGTGAAAGAATGCAAAGACTGTCAACAGAGGAGCTTACGAGAAGACATCTCGTGACCAGTGGTGATTTTAGCATGTATATCTTGGTGGAGCAAACTCAATATATATATTTTTTTGAAGCATGATAGCAAAGCCACTACACAACACAGCACAACACTAAACAATATATGAATTGCACTATAACGTTGACAAAAGGTGCCCACAAACTGTTAGGGCCTACATAAAGCTGTCCCAATAGCAGAGCTTTCTTTTCAGCACCATGGAGTGAATCCACTCCCCGCTATCAGCGAAGCCTTGTCTGGCAGAGAAACAGTTTATTCAGCCTCAATGACTGCCTTTTTAAAAACCATAGCTAATGTGGCTGACTTGACCTATGTGGTTCCTACTGACAATTGAGATGTACAAACTATGGCATGAGGGAACGATGAGTGGATAAGAAGCAATCCATAATTTTGATTAAGACATTAAGTCAATATATCTATTTGTTCAGCACTTTTGAAATGTACAGTGACAGAATTCAGATCAAGGGCTGTTCTTACAGCATTCTCCCTGAACATCAAGTCAGAGCCGTAGGATAAATAAAGGGGGCAAATACAGTTGAAGTCGGAAGTTTACATACACTTAGGTTGGAGTCATTAAAACCCACTCCACAAATTTCTTGTTAAACTATAGTTTTGGCAAGTCGGTTAAGAAATCTACTTTGTGCATGACACAAGTAATTTTTCCAACAATTATTTACAGACAGATTATTTCACTTATAACTCACTGTATCACAATTTCAGGGGGTCAGAAGTTTACATACACTAAGTTGACTGTGCCTTTAAACAGCTTGGAAAATTCCAGAAAACGATGTCATGGCTTTTGAAGCTTCTGATAGGCTAATAGACATCATTTGAGTCAATTGAATGTGTACCTGTGGATGTATTTCAAGGTTTAACTTCAAACTCAGTGCCTCTTTAATTGACATCATGGGAAAATCAAAAGAAATCAGCCAAGACCTCAGAAAAAAACCTCCACAAGTTTGGTTCATCCTTGGGAGCAATTTCCAAACGCCTGAAGGTACCACGTTCATCTATACAAACAATAGTACGCAAGTATAAACACCATGGGCCCACGCAGCTGTCATACCGCTCAGGAAGGAGACGCTTTCTGACTCCTACGGATGAACGTACTTTGGTGCAAAAAGTGCAAATCAAACCCAGAACAGTAAAGGACCTTGTGAAGATGCTGGACGAAACAGGTACAAAAGTATCTATATCCACAGTAAAACGAGTCCTATATTGACATAACCTGAAAGGCCGCTCAGCAAGGAAGAAGCCACTGCTCCAAAACCGCCATACAAAAGCCAGACTATGGTTTGCAACTGCACATGGGGACAAAGATCGTACTTTTTTGGAGAAATGTCCTCTGGTCTGATGAAACAAAAATAGAACTGTTTGGCCATAATGACCATTGTTATGTTTGGTGGAGAAAGGGGGAGACTTGCAAGCCGAAGAACACCATCCCAACTGTGAAGCACGGGGGTGGCAGCATCATGTTGTGGGGGTGCTTTGCTGCAGGACTGGTGCACTTCACAAAATAGATGGCATCATGAGGTAGGAAAATGATGTGGATATATTGAAGCAACATCTCAAGACATCAGTCAGGAAGTTAAAGCTTGGTCGCAAATGGGTCTTCGAAATGGACAATGACCCCAAGCATACTTCCAAAGTTGTGGCAAAATGGCTTAAGGACAATAAAGTCAAGGTATTGGAGTGGCCATCACAAAGCCCTGACCTCAATCCTATAGAAAATGTGTGGGCAGAACTGAAAAGCATGTGCGAGCAAGGAGGCCTACAAACCTGACTCAGTTACACCAGCTCTGTCAGGAGGAATGGGCCAAAATTCACCCATCTTTGTGGGAAGCTTGTGGAAGGCTACCCGAAACGTGTGACCCAAGTTAAACAATTTAAAGGCAATGCTACCAAATACTAATTGAGTGTATGTAAACTTCTGACCCACTGGGAATGTAATGAAATAACATTAAACAACAATAAATCCCTCCCTGGGGCTGCCCAGCACTACGCACTCCTGCCACCATCATTACGCACACCTGCTTCCCTCGTCACGTGCATCAGTGATTAATTGGACTCACCTGGACTCAATGACCTGTGTTATTCCCTCCCCTATATCGGTCTGTTCCCCAGCTTTGTTCCCCGCTTCAGCATTATTGTCGTCATGTCGTTTTGTTCCCCCTGTTCTGACGCTTGTTCCTGTCTTGTTCCATGTCCGTTCATAAAATGTTCAACTCCCTTTACTTGCTTCTCATCTCCAGCATCGGTTCTTACAATTTAAGCAGACAATAAAAACTCTTACAATATTTGATGATGACATTTCTTTAAAACAGGCTATACAGTGGAGGGGACAAGTATTTGATCCCCTGCTGATTTTGTACGTTTGCCCACTTACAAAGAAATGATCAGTCTATAATTTTAATAGTAGGTTTATTTGAACAGTGAGAGACAGACTAAAAACAAAAAATCCAGTAAAACGCATGTCAAAAATGTTATAAAATGATTTGCATTTTAATGAGGGAAATAAGTATTTGACCCCTCTGCAAAACATGACTTTGTTCTTGGTGGCAAAACCCCTGTTGGCAATCACAAAGGTCAGACGTTTCTTGTAGTTGGCCACCAGGTTTCCACACATCTCAGGAGGGATTTTGTCCCACTCCTCTTTGCAGATCTTCTCCAAGTCATTAAGGTTTCGAGGCTGATGTTTGGCAACTCGAACCTTCAGCTCCCTCCACAGATTTTCTAATGGGATTAAGGTCTGGAGACTGGCTAGGCCACTCCAGGACCTTAAAGTGCTTCTTCTTGAGCCACTCCTTTGTTGCCTTGGCCGTGTGTTTTGGGTCATTGTCATGCTGGAATACCCATCCACGACCCATTTTCAATGCCCTGGCTGAGGGAAGGAGGTTCTCACCCAAGATTTGACGGTACATGGCCCCGTCCATCATCCCTTTGATGCGGTGAAGTTGTCCTGTCCCCTTAGCAGAAAAACACCCCCAAAGCATAATGTTTCCACCTCCATGTTTGATGGTGGAGATGGTGTTCTTGGGGTCATAGGCAGCATTCCTCCTCCTCCAAATACGGCAAGTTGAGTTGATGTCAAAGAGCTCCATTTTGGTCTCATCTGACCACAACACTTTCACAAGTTGTCCTCTGAGTCATTCAGATGTTCATTGGCAAACTTCAGATGGTCATGTATATGTATTCTTGAGCAGGGGGACCTTGCGGGCACTGCAGGATTTCAGTCCTTCACGGCGTAGTGTGTTACCAAGTGTGTTCTTGGTGACTATGGTCCCATCTGCCTTGAGATCATTGACAAGATCCTCCCATGTAGTTCTGGGCTGATTCCTCACCGTTCTCATGATCATTGCAACTCCACGAGGTGAGATCTTGCATGGAGCCCCAGGCTGAGGGATATTGACAGTTCTTTTGTGTTTCTTCCATTTGCGAATAATCACACCAAATGGTGTCACCTTCTCACCAAGCTGCTTGGCGATGGTCTTGTAGCCCATTCCAGCCTTGTGTAGGTCTACAATGTTGTCCCTGACATCCTTGGAGAGCTCTTTGGTCTTGGCCATGGTGGATAGTTTGTAATCTGATTGATTGATTGCTTCTGTGGACAGGTGTCTTTTTTACAGGTAACAAGCTGCGGATAGGAGCACTCCCTTTAAGAGTGTGCTCCTAATCTCAGCTCGTTACCTGTATAAAAGACACCTGGGAGCCAGAAATCTTTCTGATTGAGAGGGGGTCAAATACTTATTTCCCTCATTAAAATGCAAATCAATTTCTAACATTTCTGACATGCGTTTTTCAGGAAATTTTTGTTGTTATTCTGTCTCTCACTGTTCAAATAAACCTACCATTAAAATTATAGACTGATCCTTTCTTTGTCAGTGAGCAAACGTACAAAATCAGCAGGGGATCAAATACTTTTCCCCCCACTGTAGGCTACATGTGCACACCAAGTCAGAAAAGTAGGATAAGTTATGAGGGGGAAAGGTACCAAATGATTAGGGTGAAGCACATGGGCTACTAACAGCTTACTACATGACATACGCTTAGTACCACTTTCTTAGCTACAGTATACATATCTCTTTGGCATATTACATCATTTATGCAGCAGCATACAATACATTTTCCAATTCACCTTGTGCTGTGCTCACATGAACAGGAAGGTGCCGCGGCGGTCCTTCTTGTGGGCAAATGTCATTAAACTTTGTCATCAAAGTCCATCATTCTCTGGATTTATGGTGTTTTCAAGACAACTTGGAACTCTGGGAAAAAAACTAAGTTGAATCATGACGTCAGTGATCTTCAGGTCTGAACTCTAAAAAGAGGCCCGAGTTCCAGACTTGCATGACCATTCAAAATGTATTTTCCCAGTCGGAGCTCCTTTTTTTCAGTTCCCAGTTGTCTTGTGCTCACTGAAGTCTGATATTTCCCAGTTCCGAGTTTCCAGTTGTTTTGAACGCGGCAGAAGTCATGCTGGATTGACAGTATGGCCAATGTATTCACCCCTTTCTAGTCCATGGTGTTGCATGTGAATGTTTATCCTTTTAAGCTTGGAAAAGAGACCCTTAAACCCAGACTTGGACCGCACACCCTCTCCACTCAATAGCAGGCAAATGATTGCTTTGCAACTCTTGCAGTTAGCCACTGATTCCTTCCAAAACACTCCTTGTTGAATTTGTGATTTCCAACTTGTTGTGTAATGTTTATGTCCAATGGCCGATGAGCATCGATTTGTTTTATCTATTATTATTTCTCTTCATATTTCTCTTCTCTTCATATGACAAGGATAGAAAAGGATTTGCCAGTAGATTGTTGACTTGATTCATGATTATGACTGCTTGTCTAGCTTGCTAGCTAAGATTTTTAAAGTATGATGTTGACATCAGTCCAATCAAAGCTATGGTAGGTATAATGTGATTAAACGTCATTTTATCTGTGGCCAATGGCCTTGAGCCTTCTTGGATGGGCACTACTAATGGAAATCTGTTGCAGCACCCAAGGGGGTTGAATTTTCGAGCACTCCCTTGTAGATTTTGCGGTGACGTAGTGTCCCCATAAGTGACACAGCACTGAGCCAATCACAGCGCAACTAGAGAACATTGACAACCTCTATGCTCTGTATTTTCTGCTGGCTGCCCCACCACCACAGAGAGCACTGAGCTTGACTGAGCTAGACTTTTCTGCCTGCGCGTGTCACACCCTGATCTGTTTCACATGTCCTTGTTATTGTCTCCACCCCCTCCAGGTGCCACTTGTTTTCCCCAGTGTATTTATCCCTGTGTTTCCTGTCTCTCTGTGCCAGTTTGTCTTGTATGTCCAAGTCAACCAGAGGTTTTCCCCCATTCTCCTGCTTTTGCTATTTCTCTTTTTTCTAGGACTCCTGGTTTTGCCCCTTGCCTGTTTCTGGACTCTGTACCCGCCTGCCTGAACATTCTGCCTGCCTTGACCACAAGCCTGTCTGCCACTCTGTACCTCCTGGACTCTGATCTGGTTTTGACCTTTTACCTGTCCACGACCATTCTCTTGCCTACTCCTTTTTGGATTATTAAACATCTAAGACTCCAACCATCTTCCTTCTGTGTCTGCATCTGGGTCTCGCCTCGAGTTATGACAGCGCGTGTGAGAGAGAGAGAGAGAGAGAGAGAGAGAGAGAGAGAGAGAGAGAGAGAGTGTGCTACGCACAACTTTGTGGCACATTGATCAAAGGCAACAGTGGCCAATATTGCTACCTTTCCAACCCTGTATTTACTCACTGGCCTAAATAGGGTTAGCATTAAGGAAATACTGACCAGAACCATAAATAGGCCTATGTTTTGAAAAGAAAATGAATAAAGGGGCATCCATTCGTGTGCTGTGTGTGAAGTTGGGGGTGTTGGTATCTCTCTCTGTGTGTATGCGTGCTCTCTCTGTGTGTATGCGTGCGCGCTCTGTGTATTTGAGAGAGGGAATGAGTCTATTTTGCCAAAACCAGATTATGGTATCCTTCGTTTGTCATTTATATGCATTGTTATCCTACACGTCAATCAAGAATTCAGACTTTGACACAGAGTTTTGCCAAGACACCCTCTACGTCGGAGTGGAAGGAGTTTGTCCTGGACTTTGTGAAAACACTGAGGCAGATGTTCCACTGGAGAAGGCACCGAAGCTCTCCATGTTTAAAAAAACCACTCCAAACAAGGAAGGAGTATTCCTGCAGCAGCTCATCTGCACCATGAATACCTACTTGAACTTTACCCGCACTACATCCAGGATATTAAAGATGCCATGAAGGGCAAGGTTTTCTATGAGACCACTGACGTCTGTGGGAGGTGTGCCCTGGCCATTCTACTTCAACCAGTAGAGGAGAGACCCATAATGACAGACTCAACCTTTTTAGACAATAGCAACTTTACAACAGAATCCCAGGTGTTGATATTCTGTCTGAGTAGCAATGGGCTGAGCTTCAAATCAGGTGTGGGCCGTTGTATCAGATTCAGCCAGCTACATGAAAGAGAACACACAAGATGTTCATCTTCACGAACACTTCAGACAAACCTATAAAACAAGGTTTACGAGATGTGCAATGCATGTCATATGGGTTGCGTTGGGAAGGAAGTCCTTCAAGATCTCTGGCCCGCATTGCTTCAGATTACATGTGGCTCCCCACCACAGAAACTCTCCGCACAGCACCAGAACCTGTTAACTCAGAACAGGAGAAGCCTCACTGAGAAAAACGTGTGGATGCTTCTTATGGCGAAGTTTAACGGCAGTGCTGAAAACAGCATGATCATTACACAGGTGCACCTTGTGCTGGTTACAATAATAGGTCACTCTAAAATGTACAGCTTTGTCACACAACACAATGTCACAGATGTCTCAAGTTTTGAAGTACGCAATTGGCATGATGACTGCAGGAATGTCCACCAGAGCTGTTGTCAGAGAATTTAATGGTAATGTATCTACCATAAGTTGCCTCCAACATCGTATTAGAGAATATAGCAGTATGTCTAACCGGCCTTACAACCGCATACCACATGTAACCACGACAGCCCAGGACCTCCACATCCGGCTTCTTCACCTGCAGGAATGTTTGAGACCAGCCACCCGTACAGCTGGTGGGTTTGCACAACTAAAGAATTTCTGCACAAACCATCAGAAACCATCTCAGGGAAGCTCATCTGCATGCTCGTTGTCCACACCAGGGTCTTAACTTGACCGGAGTTTGGCGTCGTGACCAATTTCAGTGGGCAAATGCTCACCTTCGATGACCACTGGCATGCTGGACAAGTCTGCTCTTAATGGATGAATCCCGGTTTCAACTGTACTGGGCAGATGGCAGACAGTGTGTATGGTGTCATGACGGTGAGCGATTTGCTGATCAATGTTTTGAATGGAGTGCCCCATGGTGGCAGTGGAGTTATGGTATGGGTAAAAATATGGGTTGTTTATGAATTCAAAGGACCAATAAAAGGGACAAAAAACGTAGGTGCTGGATTATAGGCCGGTAGCAACAACCACAGGGTGTCCGTTCAGAACACAGTGCAGCAGTGCAACCCAGTTCAAGGATTTAATGAAGAGCCCACACACACACACACACACACACACACACACACACACACACACACACACACACACACACACACACACATACAACACCCTCTCTGATACTAATTGTGGTTCTGTAAAGAAAAGAGCAGAACTTAGGCTATAGCACAGTATGGAAAAAATATGCCTATTTCCATGTCAAAAACAGGCTACGTGGACCCAAACACATGCTAGATGCACAAAGAAAAATAGAGCAATGTAGAAATATATACACATTATAAAACATAATTAGCATGAGCGATCTACACCGAAAATAGCCTAGCACCACAGACAAATGCTAACAAATGCTAATCAGCATGCTAAATAGTAATGCATTCCCGGATGACAACGCTAATGCTAATGCTAACGCTAGCCGGAGTACACAAGCTAGCTAGCTAGCAAGTTTAATACAAATTATGTGTATTTACAACAGACACTATTTAGCTCCAAACAACAAGACATTAGGATTTTGGCACTTACATTTAGCTGCACACACAATAAACATCAGAAAGAAAAGCAATTTCTTCTAAGGAGGTAGAATAAGCCAGAGAGAAAATCAGGTTGGTCATCAGAATGAAAGGCCCTGCCTGGTGGGTATTACGCAAAGTCCCAGAGAAAAAAGACTGCTGATTGGCTAGTAAAATTATGATGATTGGCGTGACCTTATTCCAATAGGAAAACCAAAAGAAAGTTGGGGTCTTGGAAAGGAGATGAGCTGTCCGTTTGTACATATGGGCAGGCATAAACTATGGACAACAAACACAATTTCATTTTATCGATGGCAATTTTAATGCACAGAGAAAATGTGACGAAATCCTGAAGCCCATTGTCGTGTCATTCATCCAACGCCATCATGTTTCAGCATGATCATGCACGGCGCCAAGTCACAAGGATCTGTACACAATTCCTGCAAGCTGAAAATGTCCCAGTTCTTCCACGGCCTGCATACCACGACATTTCACTCATTGAGCACGTTTGGGATGCTCTGGATCAACATGTCCGATAGCGCATTCCAGTTCCCGCAAATATCCTGTAACTTTGCTTAGACATTGAAGAGGAGTGGGACAACATTCCACAGGCCACAATCAGCAGCCTGATCAACGCAATGGGAAGGAGATGTGTCACGCTGCATGATGCAAATGGTGGTGAAACCCGATACTGACTGGTTTTCTGATCCACGCCCCTACCTTTATTTTTAAGGTATCTGTGACCACAAAAAGATGCATATCTGTAATCCTAGTCATGTGAAATCCATAGATTAGGGCCTCATGAATTTATTTAAATTGACCGATTTCCTTATATGAACTTTGACTCAGTAAAATCTTTGAAATTGTTGCATGTTGAGTTTATATTTTTTGTTCAGTGTAGGTATATCCTCCAGACAGAAAAGAGCTGACTCTTCCCACAGCACATTTCTCTCTCACGCTCTCTCTCGCTCTCAGAAAAAGTATCTATTTCATGACACTTTATATGACACTGTTTCTATCTTATATTTATTATAGTTAACTTACTGTTTTCATATCTGTTTACACTGATTGTACTGAAAGAAAAGTTTCTTGATCTAAATCTAGAGTAAGTGGGTGTAATGTAATTTCACATGTAACACGCTTGTATGAAATTGTGTCCCATTCAACTGCATGGTGTACACATACACCAGGGATAATACAACAAAAGAAGCATTCCACAGAATTCTGCAGATTGTCAACAGAAATCTCTGCAGAAAATAGAAACAATTCCAGTAGTTCCTGTTTGGGCCTAGCTATAACATTTAGTGTGTGTACATATTTTTGATGCCATAACATGTCCTTGTGCTGAGAGCACTCATAGAGGCCTTCCTGTCAGACAAATACAACAACTCTCCAGGTCTCAATAAGTGGATGAATACACGTATGCGCATGAGTGCATGAAAGAGCGTATGTGTGTATGTGTATGTTTGTATGCGAGCACTGAGCAGAGATAGAGTGGTAGAGCAGAGAGGAGAGGTAGACACAGTGAAGGTAAGTGGAGCAGACACCAGCCCTCTGTTCAGTGATTGTGTGAAACTAAAGGAGCTCTCCACTGTCTGAGAGCACACTGGGGTCTCCTTCAACACCTACGCTCTCTAACACACCCTCTCTCTGTTTACAACATCCATCCTTCATCACCGCCATCTCTCTCTCTCCTAAGCTCCTTATCTCTCTCTCCTATTCTCATTCTCTTGCTCTCTCTCCTATTCTTCTTCTCTCTCTCTCTCTGTCTCCTCTCTTTCTCTCTCTTTCTCTCTCTCCTCTCTCTCTCTTGCTTCTCTCCCTCTATCTTGCTTTGTCTTTCCTCTCCTCCATCTCCCCTCTCTCCTAATTTCCTCTTTCTTTCTTTCTTTCTTTCTTTCTATCTTTCTTTCTTTCTCTCAGCCTATCACCTCACTCTGCCAGGTCGTCATGGACGATGTCACTGCGTCATGAGGAGCTCCTCCAGAGCGTGACCACCACAGACTGAGAGAAAAGAGGGAAGAGGGGAAGAGTGTAGCAACCTCTCTCTCTGTCTGTATCACTATCTTTCTGACTTTCACTTCCCTCCAACCTCTATCCCTGTCTCCTTTTTGCTGATGGTTGCTATCTCCTACCTTCTCTCTGTTTCTCCTGTCGGATTGTCTCTATGGACGAATCTCTTTTCAACCTTTTACTCCCCCAATCCCTCCTTTATCCCTTTCCCTTTCTCTCCCTCTCTCTTTCACTTTCTCTCTCTCCTTCCCCCACCCTCTTCCCCTCTCTCCCTCCCCCCCTCTGTCACACCTTTGCGTGTCTTGTGAGCCTTATCCCTGTCGCCTGTGATTGGCTGGCTAAGTGGCAGTCAGCTGCGCTCCTGCTTCCTCGTACCAGGGATTTCTCTCCATTTCATGCTCATCACTCAGGGAGCGAAGGAACTGTCACTAGGGCAACGGGATAAACAAATGAGGAGAAGGGGAAGGAGAGGAGATCGGGTGACACATGTATGACATTATAACACTTGCCTAGCCTCCAACTCACTCCTCTTCTCTCTCTCCTCCTCATTTCTCTCCTCTCTCTCTTTATATCTCTCTCCAAATCTCCTAATCTCCTTCTCTCTATCTCTCTCTCTCCTAATCTCCTAATCTCCTCTCTATCTCTCTCTCCTAATCGCCTTCTCTCTCTCTCTCTCTCTCTCTCCTAATCTCCTTCTCTCTCCTTCTCTCTCTCTCTCTCTCTCCTAATCTCCTTCTCCTTCTCTCTCTCCTAATCTCCTTCTCTTTCTCTCTCTCTCTCTCTCTCTCTCTCTCTCTCTCTCTCTCTCTCTCTCTCTCTCTCTCTCTCTCTGCATGCTGGGAGTATTTTGTGCCCTGGGAATTGTATGAGCAAGTGTTGTCTGGAGTTAGATCACCTGTTTTTTCCTTCTTGTTTTTCTTTTCTTGGTGGTTTTCTTTTTTCTATGCATGATTTAAGGTGATTATTTATTTTATTTATTTATTTTGGTAGAATTAAGTATATTGTTTTTCTTGTCGAATATGTCCTGGCTTTGGCGGGGATGGCGTCCCACATGGGGATGCCGTCTCTGTCACTTCCGCATGGCTTTAGTTGTGTTACTGAAGCTACTGTCACCGTGGAGGAGTTTCTGGTCGCCATAGGAGAGAAGGTAGGCTATGAGAATGTTGCTTATGCGTCACGGATGAATAAAGCGGTGGTGGTTTTTCTTAAAGAAGAGTGTCTTGTTGATCGTATGGTTGAGCATGGCATACTTCTTAAAGGTATGTTTATTCAAGTTACGGCGCTATTTTCTCTGTCAACAAGGGTCCTGATTTTGAATGTACCGCCGTTTATTCCCAATGAGCTATTGGAGCGCGAGTTATTGCGCTTTGGGAAGTTTGCAAGTTCAGTTAAGATTGTCCCTTTGGGTTGCAAACATCCGGCTTTGAAACAGGTTATGTCGTTTCGGCAACAGGTGGTTAGGATTTTGGACTCACAGGAGCAGACTTTGGAGCAATCGTTTAAAGTCAAGTATGACAACAGACTGTATATGGCTTATGCTAGTACGGGTTGTCGAAGGTGTTTTGAGTGTGGGGATGTTGGCCATAAGCGTCATGCTTGCCCGAAAAGGGAGAAGGCAGAGGGAGGGGCGCAGGTGGTCCTCGTAATGCCTGGGCCCACTGATGTAGGGAGAGGTGGGCCGACAGTGGTAGAGCAGTCACACGCACCTGTTGCTGAGGAACAAGTTGTCTGTGTTGTCCGGTGTTGCGATTTGTACCAGAGGGGAATGGTATGCAGCAGAAAAATATTGTTGTAGGAGGTAAGGACGGATCTGGAGAGCCAATTCCTCAGGCTGGGGGGGGGGGATGCCCAGTACGAGTGATGGGGTAGAGGAGGGGGTTCATGTGGAGCTAGTCTTCCAGGTAGTGGAGGAGATGCCCACTACGAGTAATGGAGTACAGGAGGGGGTTCAGGTGGAGCTAGTCTCACAGGTGTGGAGGAGATGCCCAGCACAAGTGATGGGGTGCAAGTGGGGAGTGTTGAGAGGCATGTGGCAGAGGGGAGTCAAGAGTCTGTGGCCTCAGTTGAGGAGAATATGGATATATGGATATCTCTCTTGATATGGATATCTCTCTTGATATGATAGCAGCTGGTGACGGCTCAATTTACAATCTAGAGGAAGTAAATGGGTTCCTGGATCAGACTTTTGGGAAAATTGGCTGCTTTTTTTGTGAGGTTTGCTGTGTTGTTACAGAAGACAGTGGGGTTAGACCATTTCAGCGAGAAGAAGCGTTTTCGCTTGAGGAAATTTGTTACTGCTGTCAATGCAGCAAAAACTCCTTCTAGACTCACATTAAGCATCTCCAATCCAAAAATAAATCTTGAATCGGCTTCCTATTTCGCAACAAAGCATCCTTCACTCATGCTGCCAAACATACCCTTGTAAAACTGACTATCCTACCGATCCTTGACTTCGACGATGTCATTTACAAAATAGCCTCCAACACTCTGCTCAGCAAATTGGATGTAGTCTATCACAGTGCCATCCGTTTTGTCACCAAATCCCCATATACTACCCACCACTGCGACCTGTATGCTCTCGTTGGCTGGCCCTCGCTTCATATTCATTGCCAAACACACTGGCTCCAGGTCATATATAAGTCTTTGCCAGGTAAAGCCCTGCCTTATCTCAGCTCACTGGTCACCATAGCAGCACCCACCCGTAGCACACGCTCCAGCAGGTATATTTCACTGGTCACCCCCAAAGCCAACTCCTCCTTTGGCCGCCTTTCCTTCCAGTTCTCTGCTGTCAATGACTGGAATGAATTGCAAAAATCACTGAAGCTGGAGTCCTATATCTCCCTCACTAACTTTAAGCATCAGCTGTCAGAGCAGCTTACCGATCATTGCACCTGTAAATAGCCCACCTGTAAATAGCCCACCCAACCACCTCATCCCCATATTGTAATTTTTATTAGCTCCTTTACATCCCAGTATCTCTACTTGCACATCCATCTTCTGCACATCTATCACTCCAGTGTAATTCGTCCCACCTACGTAACAGCCACTTGAAGCCTGTGGCGCGATTTTCAAAACCTTAAAAATCCTATTACTTCAATTTCTCAAACATATGACTATTTTACAGCTATTTGAAGACAAGACTTTCGTTAATCTAACCACACTGTCCGATTTCAAAAAGGCTTTACAACGAAAGCAAAACATTAGATTATGTCAGCAGAGTACCAAGCCAGAAATAATCAGACACCCATTTTTCAAGCTAGCATATAATGTCACAAAAACCCAGAAGACAGCTAAATGCAGCACTCACCTTTGATGATCTTCATCAGATGACAACCCTAGGACATTATGTTATACAATACATGCATGTTTTGTTCAATCAAGTTCATATTTATATCAAAAACCAGCTTTAGCATGTGACGTTCAGAACTAGTAATATACTCTTCAAACTTCCGGGGAATTCGCTAACATTTTACTAAATTACTCACGATAAACGTTCACAAAAAGCATAACAATTATTTTTAAGAATTATAGATACAGAACTCCTCTATGCACTCGATATGTCCGATTTTAAAATAGCTTTTTGGTGAAAGCACATTTTGCAATATTCTAAGTACATAGCCCAGGCATCACGGGCTAGCTATTTAGACACCCGGCAAGTTTAGCACTCACCAATATCAGCTTTACTATTATAAAAGTTTGATTACCTTTTGTTGTCTTCGTCAGAATGCACTCCCAGGACTGCTACTTCAATAACAAATGTTGGTTTGGTCCAAAATAATCCATCGTTATATCCGAATAGCGGCGTTTTGTTCGTGCATCCCAGACACTATCTGAAATGGTAAATCAGGGTCGTGCGCATGGCGCAATTCGTGACAAAAAAAATCTAAATATTCCATTACCGTACTTCGAAGCATGTCAACCGCTGTTTAAAATCCATTTTTATGCCATTTTTCTCGTAGAAAAGCGATAATATTCCGACCGGGAATGTCCATTTAGCTAAACTGAGGAAAGTAAACAAAGCTTTCGGTCGACGCGGGCACGAGCCTGAGTCTCACAGTACTGTAACCAGCCACTACCCAAACGCGCTACTTTTTTTCAGCCAGAGCCTGCAAAGCCACGATTCAGCTTTTTACCGCCTTCTGAGACCCTATGGCAGCCGTAGGAAGTGTCACGGGACAGCTAAGATCCTCACTCTTCAATAAACAGAGACAAGAAGAACGACACCTTGTCAGACAAGCCACTTCCTGCCTGAAACCTTGTCAGGTTTTTGCCTGCCAAATGAGTTCTGTTATACTCACAGACACCATTCAAACAGTTTTAGAAACTTTAGGGTGTTTTCTATCCATGTGTAATAAGTATATGCATATTCTAGTTACTGGGTAGGAGTGGTAACCAGATTAAATCGGGTACGTTTTTTATCCAGCCGTGTCAATACTGCCCCCTATCCTAAACAGGTTAATTGCTAAACTGTAATTATTTCGCCACTATAGCCTATTTATTGCCTTACCTTCTTAAGGCTAGGGGGCAGTATTCGGAAGTTCGGATGACTGATGTGCCCAAAGTAAACTGCCTGTTACTCAGGTCCAGAAACTAGGATATGCATATAGTTGGTAGCATTGGATAGAAAACACTCTGAAGTTTCTAAAACTGTTAAAATAATGTCAGTGAGTATAACAGAACTGACATGGCAGGTGAAAACCCAAGGAGAATCCATCCGGAGTTCTTTTTTTGAGTTCACAGGCCATTCAAACGCTTTTCTATGGGATATTCAAAGGAATTCCTCCCAGATTGCAGTTCCTATGGCTTCCGCTAGATGTCCAAAGTCTTTAGAAAGTGTTTCAGGCTTGTTTTTTGAAAAATTAGTTAGTAGTTGTAGTTTTTCAAGGTGGTTCTAATTTGAACTGTAGTCTTGTGGCACGCATGGATGAGGGCGCGCACTTCGTTATTTATCTACGGTATTGAACATACTACATTCCGTCTTAAATTGTATAATTTAGTTACATATTAGGGTACCTGAGGATTGATTAGAAACGTTGTTTGACTTGCTTGGACGAAGTTTATTGGTAACTTTTGGGATTCCTTTGTCTGCATGTTGAACGAGTGGAACGGGTGGATTACTGAATCAAACGCGCCAACTAAACTGACTTTTTTGGGATATAAAGAAGGACTTTATCAAACAAAATGACCATTTGTTGTGTAGCTGGGACCCTTGGGATTGCAAACAGAGGAAGATCTTTATTGTGATTTATTTTATCGCTATTTCTGATTTTTGTGATGCCTCTGCTGGTTTGGAAAATGTTTTTAATGCTGGTGTATGCGGGGCGTTGTCCTCAGATAATCACATGGTATGCTTTCGCCGAAAGCCTTTTTGAAACCTGACAAAGCGTTTGGATTAACAAAAAGTTAAGCTTTTAAACGATGTAAGACACTTGTATTATCATGAATGTTTAATATTACGATTTTTATATTTTGAATTTCGCGTTCTGCAATTTCACCGGATGTTGTCAAGGTGGGACGCTAGCGTCCCACCTAGCCCAAAGAGGTTTTAACTCCCTAATCTTACTACATTTGCACACACTGTATATAGACTTTTCTATTGTGTTATTGACTGTACGTTTGTTTATCCCATGTGTAACTCTGTGTTGTTTGTGTCGCACTGCTTTGCTCTATCTTGGCCAGGTCGCAGTTGTAAATGAGAACTTGTTCTCAACTGGCCTACCTGGTTAAATAAAGGTGAAATAAAAAATAAAAAAAGGTTATAAAAAGGTAGTGGGAAACGTGGTAAGGTTAAGAGAAAATTAAAACAATGATGAATACCATTCATCAAAGGGTGTTTTTTTCCTCTTTGTCTGGTTTCTCTGTGGTTTCTTCTGCTTTTCCGTTCTCTTTTATATATGGAGGTACTAAGGTTAGGTTCTCTCAATATTAATGGAGGAAGGTACAGGAATAAGAGGTCTTGGGTATTAGAAGTAATAAAACAGAAAAGGCTTAATGTAGTTTTTCTACAGGAGATACATAGTGATGATGCTAATGAGGTTGACTGGGGTATGTGGTGGGAGGGGCAGCATATACTCAGTTGTCATGACGTTGGCCTGTGGGTAAGGTTTATGACCCCCCCCATAAATACCTTTCTCCCTTCCCCTCTCTGACCCTACTGAAGGACTTGAATAGCCTGTGTTAAATATAGAGAGTCTGGGAACATCAAACAAATGGGGAAAAGGAACCATATTTTGGTAATAAAACCAGTTGGAAATATGCTTTGGAACGTAATGAGTATGGATTTCATTTCAGTTGTCTTCTGAGATATTATGACTGATGACAGGACGACATAAACTGTACCTGGGAAAGTATCCACCCTCTAGTTATCAGAGTCACATGGAATTGTTATGCAATTGAAGTGTTTGATATTGAAATTGTTTGTTAGGAGATTAAATGTAATTTTAGCTTCCAAATGAGAGAATTGGGTTTTCATAAGGAAAGTGCCCTGCTTGATCAGTGGCCCAACCCTGTGAAGAGACAGGGGTTATAAACGATGAAACACCTCCCTCCCCCTCTCCACTATATAAGCCTTTGACGAAAAGATAACCACGTTGTTCCAGTACGGGAGGTCTGCAGCCTCTACGTTAGAAGGACACACATGTCAAGGACAGAACTAAGCCAACCTCGGCGTGAGCTATGGTATGAATGGTATGAACTTTGAGCTTATTCACTACAGAAGTGATACTTCCTAGCCGTTGAGTTAGCAGCGGCCGCTGTAGACGGGGGCTAGGAAAGGACGGACGACGGATCCAGTCTAGCAGACAGACGAAGATACCACCACGTATCCAATTTACCACCAGAGACATTCTTGCGAGGACAGGAAGGTCTGTTGGCCAGCATCTACGACCAATCTACCGAAGCGCAGCTCAGAGTAAATATTTATTGCATTTTCCTTTTCCAAATGGGCGGTAATTTAGAATGCATAAGATAATGTATTTACGATAGCATAGCTGCTGTTTCTGTGTTCCTAAATCTTCCTGCTCTTTCATTCAAGCCCAACCCCATTTCCTTTGTGTAACCAGCTTTCATACAGGTTCCGTTCACCAGGGGTGAATTCTGTATGACATCATTGTATTCTGTGTATTTGTAATTCTGTGTGATTAGTTAGGTATTTAGTAAATAAATAATTAAACCCAATTTTGTATTGCTGATTCAACTTGTTAGCCAGGGTTCGTGAAGATAGCCAAGAATTTACAACTTTCATTATGAGACTGAAAATAAGATAAGGGTTAATATTGACTGCTATCGATGTAAAATATTACAAAGTATTTTAAGAGTTTATTCGGAAGATAACGGCTCTAGAAACGTTCTTCCGTGGTGCCCCGACTTTCTAGTTAATTACATTTACATGATTAGCTTAATCAGGTAATATTAATTACAGAGAAATCATTTTATAAGTTAGCATGTCATATCACTCAATCCGGCATAGCCAAAGACACGACACAGTCATGGTACTAATTTCAGTGCTGTCTTACTATGTACCTGACCTCTCTATTGTTGATAATTTGTTTCTAATAAGAGATGTTTTAGACATTTGTAAATTGTCTGATGTGAATGTGGGTTTACTTTCTTTGGATCAGGAGAAGGCTTTTGACTGTGTGGACCACCAGTACTTGTTCAAAACAATGAAAGCCTTTGGTTTTGGGGATGTTGTTTTGTCTTGGATGAGTTTACTGTATGCTGGGGCCTCATGTATGGTGAAGGGGGGTTGAGTTGCCCCATCCCCATCCAAAGGGGTATCAGGCAGGGATGCCTAATTTCAGGGCAGTTATATTGTCTGGCAATTAAACCAATGTTTTGTGTTTTAAGAGCGAGGCTTACCGGTTTCTCTGTGCCAGGGGTAATGAAAGGTCTGATAGCACTGTCTGTGTATGCAGATGATGTGACAGTTTTTATTACAGGGGTTGAGGATGTTAAGGTTCTCTCAAACGCTCTAAAGGTGTTTGAGGGGGCCTCCTCAGCTAGAGTCAATTGGGAAAAGAGCGTATTGCTGTGGGCAGGTCAGCTTCAGACGGGGTCCATTCCACGGTTACCAGGGGGGCTTCAGTGGGGCAGAGATGGGATGAAGACTTTGTTTTTTTTTCTAGGCTCTGATGTCTTTCAGAATTAGAACTGGGAGGGTGTAGTGGAGAAAGTGTGTGCCAGATTGTCAAGGTGGAAATGGGTGATACCCCAGCTGTCTTATAGAGGAAGGGTGCTGGTTGCTAATAATCTAGCTGCCTCTACCCTGTGGCACAGACTAATGATTTTACAGCCACCGGGGGGTCTGATACAAGAGCTTCAAAGGACCCTTGTCAATTTATTTTGGCCTGGACAACATTGGATTAAAGCTGCGACCCTGTACCTGCCACTGCACGATGGTGGGCAAGGTCTGGTGGACATTTCTTCCAGGATCATGGCTTTCCGGCTTCAAGCAGCCCAGAGACTGTTGTACTGTGACGGTTCTAGCCGGGTCAACACAGCTTATATATTGATGAGGACAGCGGGCTGTTTGGGCTTAGACAAGCATATTTTCCTCTTAAAGCTAGAGGGGGGTGATTTGTCTGGCTTGACTCAGAGTCTGTTATGCAGGCTAGGAGAGTTTTTGTCAAGGCCGGCACGCCACCAGGGATGTGGCTTTTCGAAGAGCCTCTTTTTTACAACACTGCCATCCAGTCCCGTGCTATGGGTTCAGCCAGCCTAGATTCATGCCTGTTAGGTGTGGGGTGTACCGAGCTGGGTCATCTGATGCGGAGTAGGAGCAGATCGTTGGAGGAGCTGGGAGAAAGAGCGGGGATCCGATCATCTCGCCTACTGAGGAAGGTCGTAGCTGAGGTCTGCAATTCCATGCCAGTACTTCATCGGCGGTATGTGACTGACACTTCCAATTCTGATCGGTGGACGGAGGGTCTGGATTACGTGTTCCTGGATTATGTGTTCCCTGCGCTGAATGTTAGTGCTGCAGCGGGGTCATTAAAGGAGGACGTGGGGATGCTGCTTTCCTTCCATACCCCGGAGCTGGGGGAGTTCAAGGCGGTGGGAAAGAAGGCCATGTACAAAATCTGTGTAAAAGTGTCTCGTGTTTCTTCCCTGGAAGGGGTAAAATCGCTCTCTCTTGCTTCTCTCCATCTCTATCTTGCTTTCTCTCTCTTGCATCTCTCCCTCTCTCTCTTGCTTCTCTCCCTCTCTCTCTTGCATCTCTCCCTCTCTCTCTTGCTTCTCTCCCTCTCTCTCTTGCTTCTCTCCCTTGCTTCTCTCCCTCTCTATCTTGCTTTCTCTCTCTCTTTCCTCTCCTAATTTTCTCTCTCTCTCTCTCTCTCTCTTTCTTTCCTCTCCTAATTTTCTCTCTCTCTCTTTCTTTCCTCTCCTAATTTTCTCTCTCTCTTTCCTCTCTCTCCCTCTTTCCCCTCCTAATTTTCCCTCTCTCTCTCTCTCTCTCTCTCTCTCTCTCTCTCTCTCTCTCTCTTCCTCTCTCTCTTTCCCCTCCTAATTTTCTCTCTCTCTCTTTCTCTCTTTCTCTCTCTCTCTCTCTCTCTCTCTCTCAGCCAATCACCTCACTCTGCCAGGTCGTCATGGACGATGTCACTGCGTCATGAGGAGCTCCTCCAGAGTGTGACCACCACAGACTGAGAGAAAAGAGGGAAGAGGGGAAGAGTGTAGCAACCTCTCTCTCTGTCTCTATCACTATCTCTCTGACTTTCACTTCCCTCCAACCTCTATCCCTTTCTCCTTGTTGCTGATGGTTGCTATCTCTGATTCTCATGTCGGATTGTCTCTGTGGACAAATCTCTTTTCAAGCTTTTACTCCCCCTGTCCCTTCTTCCTCTCTTTCCCTTTCTCTCCCTCTTTCTCTCTCCTCTTCCCCTACCCTCTTCCCCTCTCTCCCCCCCCCCCCCCCCTCTGTCACACCCATGCGTGTCTTGTGAGCCCTTATCCCTGTCGCCTGTGACTGGCTGGCTAAGTGGCAGTCAGCTACGCTCCTGCTTCCTCGTTCCAGGGATTTCTCTCCATTTCATGCTCATCACTCAGGGAGCGAAGGAACTGTCACTAGGGCAACGGGATAAACTAATGAGGAGAAGGGGGAGGAGAGGAGATCGGGTGACACACGGATGACCTTATAACACTTACCTAGCCTCCAACTCACTCCTGTGGAGGATGCTTTCTCTTCTCTCTCTCTTCCTCATTTCTCTCACCATCTCTCTCTTTATATCTCTCTCTCTCCTATTGTCATTATCTCTCTCACACTCTCTCTCTCTCTCTCTCCTATTCTCCTTCTCTCGCTCTCTCTCCTATTCTCCTTCTCTCTCTCTCTCTCTCTCCTATTCTCCTTCTCTCTCCTCCTCATTTCTCTCACTCTGTCTCTCTTTATCTCTCTCTCTCTCATTGTCTATCTCTCCCTTTCCATCACCCTCACACCCTCTATCTCCTATGGTGGCTGACATGTCAACTTGTGGCAGCTCTCAGGGGGTCAGAGGTTGGTAATGTGTGGGAGCTGTGGCTAAACTGCAGAGCATGACCTTCTGTGTTGGGTGGGCTCCACTCGGGCCTCGAGGCCCAGTGTTCCTTTCTTCGTTAGGCCACTAGTGACTGCAAAGTCAACCCATAGAGGGAAATGGACAGGGAGGGAGGGAGGGAGAGTGCTATCACAGTCCAATCATAATAATAGCACAGGGAGGGAGGGAGAGACGGCTATCACAGTCCAATCATAATAAGAGCAGGCTATCGACTGTAATAAGTGATACTGTCCATCCTCTGGCTGAAAACCCTATCCTCACGCAGCACGTTCCCAGCCCAGCGACCATCCGGTATCAAGTGTGTTCCTGGAAGCGATCAATTTCAATCATCGATGATGTTTCAGAAAGGTTCCTCTGCAGCAAACAATGATTAGGGAAACTTTACGCAAGCCAGAGATGGGGGTGGGGGGGGGTCTAGTCACGTTTTGTTCGTTATTACCATCCACTGTCTCTTCGGTTCTTTCAGGTGTGTGTGTGTGTGTGTGTGTGTGTGTGTGTGTGTGTGTGTGTGTGTGTGTGTGTGGTGTGTGCACGTGTTTCATGATATACAGTCCCTGTTATGGTCTGCAACGACATATGTCTAGCTGTCAATGGGAGAGATGGGAGAGTGACACTTTGATGAGCAGAGCGATGCATAGTGATCTATAGAGGTCTGGAGATGGAGGGATAGAAAGACGGAGAGATTGAGTGATAGATGGGACTACAGCTTTTACCACATGCAGGGGTGGTGTGTTTGGGAGGGGGGCTGCAGATGTAGCGGTGTTCTCTTGTGCACTTGTGCGACTGTAGATCTCTGTATGTATGTGTGTGTGTGTGTGTGTGTGTCTGTCTGTCCTGTCTGTCTGTCTGTCTGTCTGTCTGTCTGTCTGTCTGTCTGTCTGTCTGTCTGTCTGTCTGTCTGTCTGTCTGTCTGTCTGTCTGTCTGTCTGTCTGTCTGTCTGTCTGTCTGTCTGTCTGTCTGTTTGTCTGTATGTTTAGGTGTGTGTGAGGCCTAAGTTATTCAGTGGTTTGTGGTTGAACAGTGCTGTGCATCTGCTAGGCTGGGGGCTACCGGACATATGTGTGTGTGTGTGGGTTTGGACCTCCCACTATAAAGAAAATATCTAGGATCACTGTGACAAGAAGAGGTACTAATGGAAGCTACGGTGAAGAAAGACCTGAGGTACTGTAAATGTGATGGATACTTGACTGAGCTATGAATGACACCTGAGGGGTTGAGTGTGTGAAAGTCTTTATGGGGGATGTAGTATGGCTGTTACAGCTACATAGGCTGAAGTCTTTCTTACTCTAATGCCGATAGGCTTCTCCACTTCATATACAAAATTATGTGGACATCCCTTCAAATTAGTGTTGCTGAAAGGTGTATAACATTGAGCAAACAGCCATGCAATCTCCATAGACAAACATTGGCAGAGGAATGGCCTTACTGAAGAGCTCAGTGACTTTCAACGTGGCACCGTCATAGGATGCCACCTTTCCAACAAGTCAGTTCGTCAAATTTCTGCCCTGCTAGAGCTGCCCCAGGCAACTGTAAGTGCCGTTATTGTGAAGTGGAAATGTCCAGGAGTAACAACGGCTTAGCCACGAAGTGGTAGGCCACACAAGCTTACAGAATGGGACCACGAGTGCTGAAGCGTGTAGCACATAAAAATCGTCTGTCCTTGGTTGCAACACTCACTACGAGTTCCAAACTTCCTCTGGAAGCAACGTCAGCTCTAATTGTTCGTCGGGAGCTTCATGAAATGGGTTTCCATGGCCGAGCAGCCGCACACAAGCCTAATATCACCATGCGCAATGCCAAGCATCGGCTGGAGTGGTGTAAAGTCGCCATTGGACTATGAAGCAGTGGAAACGCGTTCTCTGGAGTGATGAATCACGCTTTACCATCTGCCAGTCCAATGGACTAATCTGGGTTTGACAGAGGCCAGGAGAACGCTACCTGCTCAAATGCATAATGGCAACTGTAAAGTTTGGTGGAAGAGGAATAATGGTCTGGGGCTGTTTATCATGGTTCGGGCTAGGCCCCTTAGTTCCAGTGAAGGGAATTCTTAACGCTGCAGCATACAATTACATTTGAGACTATTCTGTGCTTCCAACTTTGTGGCAACAGTTTGGGGAAGGCCTTTTCCTGTTTTGGCATGACAAAGTGAGGTCCATACAGAAATGGTTTGTCAAGATCGGTGTTGAAGAACTGAACTGGCCTGCACAGAACCCTGACCTCAACCACATTGAACACATTTCAGATTAATTGGAACGCCGACTCAGAACCAGGCCTAATTGCCCAACATCATTCCCCGACCTCACTAGTACTCTTGTGGCTGAATGGAAGCAAATCCCTGCAGCAATGTTCAAACATCTAGTGGAAAGCTTTCCCAGAAGAGTGGAGACTGTTATAGCAGTAAAGGGGGGACCAACTCCATATTAATGCCCATGATTTTGGAAAGAGATGTTCAACCAGCAGGTGTCCACATACTTTTGATTATGTAGCGTATCTATACAATAGGAGGAGACTGGCATCATTCTCTTTTCTTCTGATTTCCTTTGATCCCCTTTCTCTTTTTTCTGGCTTTGTAGTTTTATGATTTATTTCTCCCCCCCTCTCTCCACCTCCACTGATATGTTATTTATTGTCTTTCTTCTGTGATTGACAGTTGTGCTAGTGCTAGCCCTGGCTCTGTTTGTGTGAAATAACATCATAATCCTTTTAAGTTCCCTCATCCAATAACCTATTTCAGAAATTCGGAAACAAACTAGTGAAATCCGTTAGATTTGACCCAAAGCATCAATGTTATGAAAGATAAACATTTAACTTCTGGCCTTTGGGATACAATTATTTTCTTGTGTGTGTGTGTGTGTGTGTGTGTGTGTGTGTGTGTGTGTGTGTGTGTGTGTGTGTGTGTGTGTGTGTGTGTGTGTGTGTGTGTGTGTGTGTGTGTGTGTGTGTGTGTGTGTGTGTGTGTGCATGAGTGCCTGTGTGTGCATGCTCACTAACCCAAAAGCTATTGATGAAAGAACTGAGCCACAGGAATAAAGGCTATCATCCCCAAGCTCCCAGGAATACTGCAAGCTTCCAAGTTGACCAAACACAAGGAGAATGCAGTGAGCATTATGACCAGAGAAGGACAGAAGTCAAGACAATGTCATCGCTATAATCCAAAATAAGAATACCAGGTTACATAATCTTACACACTCACAAACTCTTGACGTAAATGTGCACTGGATAGATGGACCAACGGTTAGAGAGAAAGACGAGAGGGAGAGTAGATGTTGTATAGCCAGAGGTAGTTGGAATGAGAGAAGGAGAGTAGAACTGTTTATAGGTTCAAACCTAGGATTTATCCACTATGCCACTACTCCCCAGTGTTAGGATCAGCCATACCCTTATTGATGGCTGTGTGTGTGTGTTCTGCATTGTCTCACTCACACAAAACCCCATACAAGTACACACACACAAACACATACAAGTACACACACAAACACATACACACACATAAACACGTGCACACAGATGCACAAATACCAGCCAGGTCACTCAAGATCCATTGGGAAATTCGACGTCTGTCCAGGTAAGCAGGACGTTGGGAGACGACTTCAAAACCAGCCACTAGGGGCAACGCTATTACAGTGCCTTGCAAAAGTATTCACCCCCTTTGGCGTTTTTCCTATTTTGTTGCATTACAACCTGTAATTTTAATCGATTTTTATTTGGATTTCATGTAATTGGTGAAGTGAAATGAAGAAAAAAATACTTTTTCAAAAAATTCAATAAAATAAAAAATGGAAAAGTGGTGTGTGCATATGTATTCACTCCCTTTGCTATGAAGCCCCTAAATAAGATCTGGTGCAACCAATTACCTTCAGAAGTCACATAATTAGTTAAATAAAGTCCAACTGTGTGCAATCTAAGTGTCACATGATCTGTCACATGATCTCAGTATATATACACCTGTTCTGAAAGGCCCCAGAGTCTGCAACACCACTAAGCAAGGGGCACCACCAAGCAAGCGGCACCATGAAGACCAAGGAGCTCTCCAAACAGGTCAGGGACAAAGTTGTGGAGAAGTACAGATCAGGGTTGGGTTTTTTTTAAATATATGAAACTTTGAACATCCCACAGAGCACCATTAACTTCTATGGGCTATGTGGGACGCTAGCGTCCCACCTGCGGGACACAGCCAGTGAAATATCAGGGCGGCAAATTCAAAACAACAAAATGTCATAATTCAAATTTCTCAAACATACAACTATTTTACACCATTTTAAAGATACACCTCTCCTTAATCCAACCACATTGTCCAATTTCAAAAAGGATTCACAGCGAAAGCAAAACATTAGATTATGTTAGGAGAGTACATAGACAAAAATAACCACACAGCCATTTTCCAGGCAAGGATATATGTCACAAAAACCCAAAACACAGCTAAATGAAGCACTAACCTTTGACAATCTTCATCAGATGACACTCCTAGGACATCATGTTACACAATACATGTATGTTATGTTCGATAAAGTTCATATTTATATCCAAAAACAGCATTTTACATTGGCGCGTGATGTTCAGAAAATGTATTCCCACCAAACACTTCCGGTGAATTTACAAAAATACTCATCATAAACGTTGACAAAATACATAACAATTATTTTAAGAATTATAGATACAGTACTCGTTTATGCAATCGCTGTGTCAGATTTTAAAATAGCTTTACGGAGAAAGCAAATTTTTCAATATTCTGAGTACATAGCTCGCCATCACAGCAAGCTATACAGACACCCGCCAAGTTCGGGGTCACCTAAACTCAGAATTAGTATTATAAATATTCTCTTACCTTTGCTTATCTTCGTCAGAATGCACTCCCAGGACTGCTACTTCTCAGGTTTTTGCCTGCCATATGAGTTCTGTTATACTCACAGACACCATTCAAACAGTTTTAGAAACTTCAGAGTGTTCTCTATCCAAATCGACTAATAATATGCATATTCTAGTTTCTGGGCAAGAGTAGTAACCAGTTTAATTTGGGTACGTTTTTTCATCCGTCCGTGAAAATACTGCCCCCTATCCTCAACAAGTTAAATCCATTATTAAAATTTTTTAAAGAATATGGCGCCACAACAAACCTGCCAAGAGAGGGCCGCCCACCAAAACTCACAGATCAGACAAGGAGGGTATTAATCAGAGAGGCAACAAAGAGACCAAAGATAACTCTGAAGGAGCTGCAAAGCTCCACAGCGGAGATTGGAATATCTGTCCATAGGACCACTTTAAGCCGTACACTCCACAGAGCTGGGCTTTACGGAAGACTGGCCAGAAAAAAGCCATTGCTTAACCTGTTATGGCTAGGGGGCAGTATTTTCACGGCTGGATAAAAAACGTACCCGATTTAATCTGGTTAACACTCCTACCCAGTAACTAGAATATGCATATACTTATTACATATGGATAGAAAACACCCTAAAGTTTCTAAAACTGTTTGAATGGTGTCTGTGAGTATAACAGAACTCATTTGGCAGGCAAAAACCTGACAAGGTTTCAGGCAGGAAGTGGCCTGTCTGACAAGGTGTCGTTCTTCTTGTCTCTGTTTATTGAAGAGTGAGGATCTTAGCTGTCCCGTGACACTTCCTACGGCTGCCATAGGGTCTCAGAAGGCGGTAAAAAGCTGAATCGTGGCTTTGCAGGCTCTGGCTGAAAAAAAGTAGCGCGTTTGGGTAGTGGCTGGTTACAGTACTGTGAGACTCAGGCTCGTGCCCGCGTCGACCAAAAGCTTTGTTTACTTTCCTCTGTTTAGCTAAAAGGAGATTCCCGGTCGGAATATTATCGCTTTTTTACGAGAAAAATGGCATAAAAATGGATTTTAAACAGCGGTTGACATGCTTCGAAGTACGGTAATGGAATATTTAGATTTTTTTTGTCACGAATTGCGCCATGCGCGCGACCCTGATTTACCATTTCAGATAGTGTTTGGGATGCACGAACAAAACGCCGCTATTCGGATATAACGATGGATTATTTTGGACCAAACCAACATTTGTTATTGAAGTAGCAGTCCTGGGAGTGCATTCTGACGAAGACAACAAAAGGTAATCAAACTTTTATAATAGTAAAGCTGATATTGGTGAGTGCTAAACTTGCCGGGTGTCTAAATAGCTAGCCCGTGATGCCTGGGCTATGTACTTAGAATATTGCAAAATGTGCTTTCACCAAAAAGCTATTTTAAAATCGGACATATCGAGTGCATAGAGGAGTTCTGTATCTATAATTCTTAAAATAATTGTTATGCTTTTTGTGAACGTTTATCGTGAGTAATTTAGTAAATTCTTAGTGAATTCGCCGGAAGTTTGCGGGGGGTATGCTAGTTCTGAACGTCACATGCTAATGTAAAAAGCAGGTTTTTGATATAAATATGAACTTGATTGAACAAAACATGCATGTATTGTATAACATAATGTCCTAGGGTTGTCATCTGATGAAGATCATCAAAGGTTAGTGCTGCATTTAGCTGTCTTCTGGGTTTTTGTGACATTATATGCTAGCTTGAAAAATGGGTGTCTGATTATTTCTGGCTTGGTACTCTGCTGACATAATCTAATGTTTTGCCTTTGTTGTAAAGCCTTTTTGAAATCGGACAGTGTGGTTAGATAAAGGAGAGTCTTATCTTTAAAATGCTGTGAAATAGTCATATGTTTGAAAAATTGAAGTTTTTGTATTTTTGAGGAATTTGTAATTCGCGCCACGCCTATCATTGGATATTGGAGCAGGTGTTCCGCTAGCGGAACGCCTAGATGTAAGAGGTTAAAGAAAAAAATAAGCAAACACGTTTGGTGTTTGCCAAAAGGCATGTGGGAGACTCCCCAAACATATGGAAGAAGGTACTCTGGTCAGATGGGACTAAAATTGAGCTTTTTGGCCATCAAGGAAAACGCAATGTCTGGCGCAAACCCAACACCTCTCATCCCCCCGAGAACTCCCTCCCCACAGTGAGGCATGGTAGTGGCAGCATCATGCTGCGGGGGTGTTTTTCATCGGCAGGGACTGGGAAACTGGTCAGATTTGAAGGAATGATGGATGGCGCTAAATACAGGGAAATTCTTGAGGGAAATCTGTTTCAGTCTTCCAGAGATTTGAGACTGGGACGGAGGTTCACCTTCCAGCAGGACAATGACCCTAAGCATACTGCTAAAGCAACACTCAAGTGGTTTAAGGGGAAACATTTAAATGTATTGGAATGGCCTAGTCAAAGCCCAGGCCTCAATCCAATTGAGAATCTGTGGTATGATTTAAAGATTGCTGTACACCAGTGGAACCTAGGTCATTGTGGACGGGGACGGTGGATGGGCGTCAGCCATGAGCTCCGGCTCTGAGTGTCCTGTGTTCAATCTCAGTGCTAGACACTTGTTTTTGTTTGATTTGTTTTTACCCTTTCCCAAACATTAACCCTCGTGTGGTGGAGGAGATCTTCGTGGGCTATACTCAGCCTTGTCTCAGGGTAGTAAGTTGGTGGTCTGTTGATATCCCTCTAGTGGTATGGGGGCTGTGTTTTAGCAAAGTGGGTGGGGTTATATCTTGCCACAGTGTCCCCCGACACAACCCTGTCTCAGTCTCCAGTATTTATGCTGCAATTGTCTATATGCCGGTGGCTAGGGTCAGTCTGTTATATCTGGTGTAATTCTCCTAACTTTTCTGGTGTCCTGTGTGAATTTAAGTATGCTCCCTCTAATTCTCTCTTTCTCTCTCTCTCCCTCCCCTCCCAGAGGACCTGAGCCCTAGGATCATGCCTCAGGACTACCTGGCCTTATGACTCCTGGCTGTCCCCAGTCCACCTGGTCGTGCTGCTGCTCCAGTTTCAACTGTTCTGCCTGCGGCTAGGGAACCATGAACTGTCCACTGGACGTGCTACCTTGTCCCGGACCTGCTGTTTTCGACTCTCTCTCTCTCTCTCTATCGCACCTGCTGTCTCAACCTCTGAAAGCTCGGCTATGAAAAGCCAATTGACATTTACTCCTGAGGTACTGACCTGTTTCACCCTCTACAACCACTGCGATTATTATTTGACCCTGCTGGTCGTCTATGAATGTTTGAACAATTAAGATGCCTTAATTGGCCATGTACTCTTCTAATATCCACCTGGCACAGGCAGAAGAGGACTGGCTACCCCTCAGAGCCTGGTTCCTCTCTAGGTTTCTTCCTAGGTTTCTGCCGTATGAGGGAGTTTTTCCAAGCCACCGTGCTTCTACATCTGCATTGCTTGCTGTTTGGGGTTTTAGGCTGGGGTTCTGTATAGCACTTTGTGACATTTGCTGATATAAAGAGGGCTTTATAAATACATTTGATTGATTGAAGTTAACCATTGGGATTGATTACCTAAACTTAACCTTTAAAAATGGACATATCTGAATTCTGCAGTGAGACTGTGAGAGCTTGTTGGAAATACACACACACACAGCCACACACACACACCATCCTTTCACTCCTTTGTCTGTCCTCTCTCTCTCTCTTTCCTCATACACTGAGTATATCAGTATATGAGGCTTTATTTTGGCTTTATTTTTTTGGGACACACACACACACACACACACACACACACACACACACACACACACACACACACACACACACACACACACACACAGCATCCCTGGAGAGGAGAAAAGACCTGGGTGGCTTTCGGTAGAGTGTCAGTGTGTGTCACAGTGAAATAGTGGTCCGGCCAGCGGAAGGCTGTTAAAGTGTCAACAGAATGATATGGCTGAGGGGGTCATTGTCAGGGTAACCAGTGGTGATATAGGTCCATGAGTTAGGACCTGTGGTTAAGATACAGGACCAGGAAGTGGAAAAAAACTGTGTTCATCATCTAATGCAATGAGTGGCAATAAACAGTATCATGCAGGTCAAAATAACTGGTTGCACCTGTACACATATCTTAGCCTAACACCATTTTTTTTCTAGATAGCACTACATTTATCAGCCATCTCTAGATTGTCAGAATCTATAACCATCACTTCAATGGTGCTAGAGAATGTTGTATTACAGTCGTAATTAAACTGTCCAAAACAACAATGTGATCACGCTGTTTTCTCAACCCACTCATACATTTGTTTTATGTCAGCTCCTCGTTTTTTTTGGATCTATCTGTTGAGAGATTGAGTGTTCGCTCGGGTCCATGGGGACGAGGGGCGAGTTTTCAAACGAGTCTCCGCACAGAGGGGTGCCAACACACACCCCAACAAAACGGCTAAAAATAAAAGTGTGATGCTTCACTGCAACTTAGTCTAGCTCTAATTGGGCGGCTGGTTTTAGGTGAGTGTGTGCGGGTATGATTGTGTGTGTCTCTCCCTTTTCACTGTCCTTTCTTCACCCTCCTCTCTCTCCCTTTTCACTGTCCTTTCTTCACCCTCCTCTCTCTCCCTTTTCACTCTCCTTTCTTCACCCTCCTATCTCTCCCTTTTCACTCTCCTTTCTTCACTATCCCTCCTCTTTCATTGATTGTCACTAAGTGATTTACACCTATCATGTCAGGTTTTACACACAACCACCCTCCTCTGATTGACACACCACGCCCCCCCCCCCTTGCTCTCTCCCCCCACTCAGGCTTTTTATTCCTCCGTTCAGCCCCTTATCATGCACTGCAGCATATCCAGGATCCCTTATCGGTCAAACAGGACACTCAGACAGAACGTGACTGACCTATTATGACCTAGCAGTAGCCTTCAGGAGCGTGTCTCAATAGAATGGCTCCCTCTCCTTTTCTTCTCTCCTTCATCTGGACATAGAAATACAGAAAGACAAGGATAGAATAGGTGAGAAACCCTTATCAGTTTGAACAAATGTTGAGAGACAAGTAGAGAAACCCATTTCCACCTCATTTATGTCATCAGCCGGCATCAGTGACAGGTCACTATCTATCCCCCACTCCGTACCAAGGTCAGTCCTCCTCCTCGGGACGACCTTCCAGCTCCCACCTGCACGGCCCAGAATACCAGCTCTGACACAGACCGCTTTACCAGCTATAAAAGGGCAGGAATACCAATAAATCAGTCTAAACTCCTATCCCCTCTCCGCCTTTACAGATCAGACGGTGAGTGGCCTCTGACCACCATGTTTAATTTGTTTCCCAGGTGTTTCCTTTAGCTGTGGATGGTGCAAGATGTGGGGGCTCGTGCTAGTCAGGTATTATGAGAGGAAGGGGCTGACTGGTTAGCGATGGGAGCTAGTATTGGTCAGCAGTAATGGTCAGCTATAGGGGCTTGGACTAAAACTAACTGGTAGTTTTAAAATCTAGTAGTGGTTGGACAATGCAAACATCATACAGTGCATTCCTATTTTCATATCATGCAAGGAAGCATAGGGTGGCACAAAATGGGAGTATATTGGCCTACACTGTACGATATGGAAGTATCTTCAACTGGAAATCAGTTGGGAATCAAAACCACAAAGGTATTACCATGTCAAGGGCGTTGAGGAAACTTGACCACTTTTGGGAGGGACGTGTGTGTAGAAACATTGTGTCTGTTGATTTGAAAGAGAAACAGTGGTAATGGGGCGGAGCTTTATATTCATAGATCTGACGGATGCAGATGCACCGAGGGTGATGGTCACAGATGTCTTGCGAGGCTGTATCTGGCACGGCTTGGCAGAGATTGTGTCAGTCCAGGAGTGGCCACATGCGAACATGCAGAAGACACAGTTCAGTTGAATGCATTCAGTTGTACAACTGACTAGGTGTCCCCTTTCTCTTTCCCTTTACATTGTACTTTTCTGAGTATAAAAAGAGAGAGGGGGAAAAAGAGAGAGAGGGACAGAGGTGGAGAGAAGTTCATAGTGGGGCCTCTTAGTGTCAGCATGGAAATTGACACTGACGCACGCACAAACGCTTGCACGCACACACACACACACAAGCAAATAAGCACACAATAACACACACACACATATACACACAAATACAAACAAACACAGGATCAGTGTGTGTTTTTCCACATCCCGTCTTCTCCTGCGTACTGAGGTCTTTGTGGTTCTTGACAGATGGTGATAATCAGTATTGTCTGTGGGAGACAGAGGTCGGACCATTTATTACCCATACAGCACACGTCAACAACGCTCAAACACCAAACCTTACCCTGTGTGTGTGGTGTGTGTGTGTGTGTGTGTGTGTGTGTGTGTGTGTGTGTGTGTGTGTGTGTGTGTGTGTGTGTGTGTGTGTGCGCGTGCTGTGTCCAAAAAATAAAGCCAAATAAAGCCTCATAT
Organism: Salmo salar; assembly: GCF_965601325.2. Classification (NCBI taxonomy): domain Eukaryota; kingdom Metazoa; phylum Chordata; class Actinopteri; order Salmoniformes; family Salmonidae; genus Salmo; species Salmo salar. The sequence goes on from NC_138297.1 coordinate 46,772,718, forward strand.
AATTATATACTCAGTATATGAGGAGAGAGAGAGAGAGTGATTGAGAGAGCGAGAGAGATAGAGAGAGAGGACATAGAGAAGGAGAGAAATTATGGGTATATTAAAAAAAGAGAAGTCGTGTTCAAGCCTTGTCTGTTGAGCGTGTGTCCTGTGGGTAGCACTTCAGTTTAAGAAACGTTTGAATGAAACATAGGCCTGCAGGCAGTTGGTTTTCATTTAGGCAACACAAAATGTGCTATCTAGTTCCCTAAAATGGAATCACATGTCACTACTTGTGTCATCGTTTTTGTCAGAGAACTGTGTATGTATTCCCAAAGTAAATGTTTACATTAATGTCACATTTCCTGTGTATGCTTATGTAATATCCACTGGCTTTGATCCAATAACACCAGTATTCATCTCAGTGTCACAGATCCAATGAATAAAAAAATGTACTGTGTGTGTGTTTTTGCGTGAGCACATGCAGGTTTGTGTATATGTGTGTGCGTGCTTGTGTATTAGCATGGAGCTCTTTGACAGGCGAACGGACACTGTGACGTTTGTCTGAGAAATTAGGTGCGGTGTGCTTGTTGTATTTACTCACCCCCTCGTGTATTTGTGTGTGTGTATTTGAATGTTCAAAAAAGGTGATAGAAGCATGTATTAAGAGAAGATGAAAGAGAGATCCATCATGTGAAGATGTGTAAACAGTCTGAGGCTGCGGCTTACCATCCAAAGACAATGGCTCTTAAAAGTGATGAATGTTCTAACAACACTAAGCCCTCCAACCTGCAAAAGACATTCTGCATCTTCCTGAGTCTCTCTGGAGAGCATGTGCTAATGAAACCTCAGAAAACTCCCATAGAGTTTCTGCAGTAGACTTATCAAACAGCATAGTTGATCTAGTGTTGGATATTACCAGGGTTGGGGGTTGGTTGTGGTCAAGTTTAGGGTCAGGGACCCAGATGCTTATAAGAAATCCCACTATGCCCTCTGACGAACCATCAAACAGGCAAAGTGTCAATACAGGACTAAGATTGAATCGTACTACACCAGCACTGACGCTCGTCAGATGTGGCAAGGCTTGCAAACTATTACAGACTACAAAGGGAAGCTCAGCCGCGAGCTGCCCAATGACACGAGCCTACCAGACGAGCTAAATTACTTCAATGCTCGCTTCGAGGCAAGTAACACTGAAGAATGCATGAGAGCATCAGCTGTTCCGGATGACTGTGTGACCACGCCATCCGTAGCTGATGTGAGTAAGACCTTTAACCTGTTGGGTCTAGGGGGCAGCATTTGCACGTCTGGATAAAAAAAATGTACCCGATTTAATCTGGTTACTAATCCTACCCAGTAACTAGAATATGCATATACTTATTATATATGGATAGAAAACACTCTAAAGTTTCCAAAACTGTTTGAATGGTGTCTGTGAGTATAACAGAACTCATTTGGCAGGCAAAACCCTGAGACATTTTCTGACAGGAAGTGGATACCTGATGTGTTGTATTGACTTTAAACCTCTCCCATTGAAAAACACAGGGGTTTAGGAATATTTTGGCACTTCCTATTGCTTCCACTAGATGTCACCAGCCTTTACAAAGTGTTTTGAGTCTTCTGGAGGGAGATCTGACCGAACAAGAGCCATGGAACGGTGATGTCCCATTAGACACCTGGCGCGCTACTTCATGTTGGGTACCCTCGTTCCAATACGTTATAAAAGGCTATGCATTCGTCCACCTTGAATATTATTCATGTTCTGGTTAAAAAAGGCCCTAATGATTTATGCTATACAACGTTTGACATGTTTGAACGAACGGAAATATATTTTTTCCCCTCGTTCATGACGAGAAGTCCGGCTGGCTTACATCATGTGCTAACGAGACGGAGATTTTTGGACATAAATGATGAGCTTTTTTGAACAAAACTACATTCGTTATGGACCTGTGATACCTGGAAGTGACATCTGATGAAGAGAATCAAAGGTAATGGATTATTTACATAGTATTTTCGATTTTAGATCTCCCCAACATGACGTCTAGTCTGTATCGCAACGCGTATTTTTCTGGGCACAGTGCTCAGATTATTGCAAAGTGTGATTTCCCAGTAAGGTTATTTTTAAATCTGGCAAGTTGATTGCGTTCAAAAGATGTAAATCTATAATTCTTTAAATGACAATATAATATTTTACCAATGTTTTCTAATTTTAATTATTTAATTTGTGACGCTGACTTGACTGCCGGTTATTGGAGGGAAACGATTTCCTCAACATCAATGCCATAGTAAAACGCTGTTTTTGTATATAAATATGAACTTGATAGAACTAAAAATGCATGCATTGTCTAACATAATGTCCTAGGAGTGTCATCTGATGGAGATTGTAAAAGGTTAGTGTATCATTTTAGCTGGTTTTATGGTTTTGGTGACCCTGTCTTTGACTTGACAAAACATTACACACAACTCTTGTAAATGTACTGTCCTAACATACTCTAAATTTATGCTTTCGCCGTAAAACCTTTTTGAAATCGTAAAACGTGGTTAGATTAAGGAGATGTTTATCTTTCAAATGGTGTAACATAGTTGTATTTTTGAAAAATTTGAATTTTGACATTTATTTGGATTCAAATTTGCCGCTCTTGAAATGCACCTGCTGTTGATGGAGTGCACCACAGGTGGCACGCTAGCGTCCCACCTAGCCCCAAGAGGTTAAACAGGTCAACATTCACAAGGGCCAGACGGATTACCAGGACGTGTACTCCAAGCATGCGCTGACCAACTGGCAAGTGTCTTCACTGACATTTTCAACCTGTCCCTGACTGAGTCTGTAATACCAACATGTTTCAAGCAGACCACCATAGTCCCTGTGCCCAAGAACACTAAGGTAACCCTCCTAAATGACTACGACCCATAGCACTCACATCTGTAGCCATGAAGTGCTTTGAAAGGCTGGTCATGGCTCATATCAACACCATTATCCCAGAAACCTTTAATCCACTCCAATTTGTATACCTCCCCAACAGATCCACAGATGATGCAATCTCTATTGCACTCAACACTTCCCTTTCCCACCTGGACAAAAAGAACACCTATGTGAGAATGCTATTCATTGACTACAGCTCAGCGTTCAACACCATAGTACCCTCAAAGCTCATCACTAAGCTAAAGACCCTGGGAGTAAACGCCTCCCTCTGCAACTGGATCCTGGACTTCCTGATGTGTCGCCCCCAGGTGTTAAGGGTAGGTAACAACACATTCGCCACGCTGATCCTCAACACAGGGGCCTCTCAGGGGTGCATGCTCAGTCCACTACTGTATTCCCCGTTCACCCATGACTGCATTGCCAGACACGACTACAACACCATCATCAAGTTTGACTATGACACAACAGTGGTAGGCCTGATCACCAACAACAATGAGACAGCCTATAGGGAGGAGGTCAGACATCTGGCCGTGTGGTGCCAGGACAACAACCTCTCCCTCAACGTAATCAAGACAAAGGAGATGATAGGGGAGTACTGGTAAAAGGAGGTCCGAGCACACCCCCGTTCTCATTGATGGGGCTCCCCCTCAGGAGACTGAAAAGATTTGGCATGGGTCCTCAGATCATGAAAATGTTCTACAGCTGCACCATCGAGAGCATCCTGACTGGTTGCATCAATGCCTGGTATGGCAACTGCTCGGCCTTCGACCGCAAGGCACTACAGAGGGTAGTGCGTGTAATATTCATATGTGTAAACATACTGAATTATAATTGGATGCATTTTACCGCCGTATCATACTGTGCTATGATTGGTTAAGACCACCCAGATGGTTAGGTCATGGTCAGTTGATCATGGTTGGAGATACGTGAACAAGCAAGTTGTAGCTAGCTAATAAAGAGCTACATTAAGAAAGATCCTGTAGTACTGCATTTTATTATTTTGTACAAAGCGTGCAAAACAAGACATGGTGTCAGAGTAAAAGGTCTTAAATGATGGATTTTTCTGGAGTTCCTTCACCTCGAATGGACTGGGAGTTTGTGACTGAACTGCGTCTGCTTGTGAAAGACTGTGATTATGCAAACAAGGATGAGATGGTCAGGGACCGTATTGTATTTGGAATACACTCACCGCGAGTGAGAGAGAAACTTTTGAATGTTGGGTCTGAGCTAACGCTGGACAAAGCTATCGACATAGCCAGATTTCACGAGCTAGCACAGGCTCAGATGAAAACCATTTCGTGTGGCAGCACGAGCGCATCACATGAACAAGCCGTGCACGCAGTCAGGCAGACATCAAAGCACACCTCTGGTGCACAGAGAGCGCGTTTTAGAACGGAGAGAGACATAACTCCAAAACAGAGCGACACAGACTCAAAACGCCCCAAAACATGTGGATATTGTGGATACAAGTGCATGGCGAACAAGGAAATTGCCTAGCTAAAGGCAAACAGTGCACTAAATGTGGTAAATGGAATCACTTTGCAAAAGTTTGCAGAGCTTACCGTGGAAATACAGTACACACAGTGAGTGAAGATGAAATGTCAATCAAAGAGTCAAACGCTGATGAATTGTTTATTGATTCAGTGACACAGAAAAGTCAAATATCAGAGACAGAGCAAGCCTTTGCTGACATTGAGATAGGAACACAAGGCACAGAGCTAAAGTTCAAACTAGACTAAGTAAAGTAGAATAGAATAAGTAAACATTATTCCTCTGAATAAGTAGAGCTACAGCCCACCACGCGCAGACTGACTGGTTATGGTGGTGACCAGCTCCCTGTAAAAGGCACATGCACTTTCAAATGCAAGTACAAGGAAAGTGACATGATGTTGGACTTTTACGTTGTTGACACTTGAGCACCTGCAGTGCTAGGTCTTAAAGCATGTTTAGACATGGACCTCATCAAGCTAGTTTTATCAGTGACAGCACCAGTAGAGACAGAAAATGTACTGGAGGAGTTTGCTGATGTTTTTACAGGAATATGATTATTCCCAGGAGAATGTACCATTCACCTTGACCCAGACGCAACCCCTGTGGTTACAGAACCGACTGACTGGGTAAACGTGTTAGTGGTGGTGGAGAAACCACACACAGGCAAGCTCCGAGTATGCCTCGACCCAAGAGACTTGAACAAGGCTATCAAACGCCCCCATTATCCTTTACCGACGCTAGATGGCATCACACACAAGCTAGCGGGAGCACACTACTTCAGTGTCATGGACGCTAGATCAGGCTACTGGGCTATCAAGCTCACAGAAGAGTCATCTAAGCTCACAACGTTCAACACACCGTTTGGACGCTACAGGTTCCGTCGCCTGCCTTTTGGGATTATCTCAGCCCAAGACGAGTTTCAGCGAAAGATCGACGAAGTGTACGAAGGCCTCGATGGAGTTGTGGCAATTGTGGACGACATTCTTGTCAATGGTCGAACCAAAGAGGAGCACGACCGAAACCTCCGTGCGATGCTGCAAAGGTCCCGCGAGAGATGAGTCTGGCTCAACCCAGAGAAGAGCACAGTCGGCGCTACAGAGGTCAGCTACTTCGGACATCTTCTCACAGCGACTAGAATCAAGTCAGATCCACAGAAGATCTCAGCCATAAAAGAAATGGAGCCACCAAAGAACCGTGCAGAGCTGGAAACAGTGCTTGGCATGGTCAACTACTTATCCAAGTTCGCACCCAGCCTCTCCAATGCTAATGCACCCCTGTGTCAACTGCTAAAGCAGTCCAGTGAGTTTCTCTGGCACAAGCAACACGACATTGCTTTCCAGGATGTGAAAGACTTGATCACGAGAGAACCAGGACCAATCCTTGCCTACTACGACCCCAACAAAGAGCTCAGACTCCAAGTGGACACATCAAAGTATGGACTAGGTGCAGTGCTACTGCAAGAAGGAAAGCCCATCGGCTACGCTTCCAAATCTCTCACAGACTGTGAAATCAACTGCGCTCAAATCGAAAAGGAGATCTATGCCATTCTGTTCGGATGTAAACGTTTCCATCAGTACATATATGGACGACAAGTCATTGTGGAATCCGACCACAAGCCCCTTGAGTCAATCATGAGGAAACCACTAGCCGCAGCCCCGTCAAGGCTACAGAGAATGATCCTTCAACAACAAAAATATGACTTCACAATCACTCACCATCCAGGCAAAGACATCCCTGTCGCAGACACACTCTCCAGGAAGTTTCTTACCTATAAGGACAGCAGCCACAGTGAAGGCATGGACATGCAAGTGCACACTGTGTACAGCAACTTACCAGTTAGTGACACAAAACTGAAGGAGATCCAAGCAAAAACAGAAAAGGACTCACAACTCGCACAGCAGAGGAAAGTCATACAGGATGGATGGCCTGAGGAGAGGAGAAAATGCCCTCAGAGCGTCTCAGAATTCTGGAACCATCGTGATGAACTATCACAGATCAACGGAATCATTTTCAAAGGAGAGAAAATCATTATTCCTACCAGTCTCAGAGAAGAGATTTTGACAAAGATCCATGCTGGACACATGGGAATGGAAAAGTGCAAACAGAGAGCACGGGACATTTTGTTTTGGCCCGGAATGTGCAAACAAATAGAGGACATTGTTGGTAAATGCGCCATATGTCTTGAACAACGCCCCTCAAACACCAAAGAGCCAATGTTACCTCACTGTATCCCAGACCGACCCTGGCAGGACGTGGCAACCAATCTGTTCACCTGGAACAACGAGGACTACATCGTAACAGTGGACTACTACAGCAGATACTTCGAACTCGACAAGCTTCACAGCACCACATCTGCAGCTGTGATACACAAGCTGAAAGCAGCCTTTGCCAGGGATGGTATTGTAGAGACTTTAATATCTGACAATGGGCCCTGTTACAAATCAAATGAGTTTGAATCCTTCACAAAAGCATGGGAGTTTACACATGTCACCACAAGCCCACATTTCCCTCAAAGTAATGGCCTTGCTGAAAAATCTGTGCAGATTGCTAAATCACTCATGGACAAAGCAAAAGCAGACAAGAGAGACCCCTACCTCAGTCTCCTTGAATACTGCAACACTCCAGTTGACAACTTCAAATCACCAGCCCAGCTGTTGATGAGCCGCAGACTTCGCTCAATCCTTCCCAGCACCAACCAGCAGCTGCAACCTGAGGTCGTCAGCTACAAGGAAATGCATGAAAAACATGCACAGAGACAACAACAACAAAAGCGATACTACGACAGGTCAGCTAGACCACTGCCCCCACTGATCGACGGAGAGTCAGTTAGAATCCAGGAGCATGGCCTCTGGAAGCCAGCAGTCGTCATCCAGCCAGCTGACACTGAACGTTCATATCACGTCCGCACCGCAGAAGGAGCGGTGTACCGCCGCAATCGTCGTCACTTACTGAACACAAAAGAACAACACACTGATGAGATGAACTGTTCCCCTGAAAGAGAACGTGATGGACCAAACACACACACAGCACAACATACACCATACAGGTACTTACCTGCAACACCACAAGAACTGTTGACTAACACAGAAGCATGCTCAGAATCATATCGCACAAGGTCAGGAAGAGAGGTCAAGCCCAGAGCTGTCCTAGACCTGTGAAATGTCAAAGGGTGTAGGCGGATCGCTGCCCTAAAAGAGTTCCAGACTGTGAACTTGTTATTGAAAGTTCACTTGAAATGCTTTGGTATTGTATTTGTTGGAAATGTTAAGATGTCATTTCTACAGTGAAAACTGAGTTGCTGAGAATCCCTTGTTCGAAAAGTAACAGTATGTTGGATCATTGTTTCAGAGTCTATGTTGATTCAGTTGGTGTAGTATTGCAATATAAATGATTACTTACCTTGAGTTCAAACTGCAGAGCATGTTTTCAAAAGAAACGCTTATAATATGTAAACATTTTATTTTATTTTAAAAGAAGGGGGATGTAATATTCATATGTGTAAACATACTGAATTATAATTGGATGCATTTTACTGCGGTATCATACTGTGCTATGATTGGTTAAGACCACCCAGATGGTTAGATCATGGTCAGTTGATCATGGTTGGAGATACGTGAACATGCAAGTTGTAGCTAGCTAATAAAGAGCTGCGTTAAGAAATATCCTGTAGCACTGCATTTGATTATTTTCTACAAAGCGTGCAAAACAAAACAGTGCGTACGGCCCAGTACATCACTGGGGCCAAGCTTCCTGCCATCCAGGACCTCTATACCAGGCGGTGTCACAGGAAGGCCCTAAAAATTGTCAAAGACTCCAGCCACCCTAGTCATAGACTGTTCTCTCTGCTACCGCCACGGCAAGTGGTACCGGAACGCCAAGTCTAGGTCCAAAAGGCTTCTTAACAGCTTCTACCTGCAAGCCATAAGACTCCTGAAAAGCTAATCAAAGGGCTACCCAGACCCCTCTTTTATGCTGCTGCCACTCACTGTTTATTATCTATGCATAGTAACTCTACCTACATATTACCTCAATTACCTCGACTTATATAAATTCAACCACACGTTTGTTTCATCACAACTACTTCTGAACTACTTCTGTCCGGTGAAGTCCACAAAACATATTGCATGTAACAAACAGTTACATGACCTACAGCATGGTCAAGCAGGTTAATCTTTCCAACATTTTTGGACAACTAAACAACTATTGATTTAGAACCACGGAGAGTTACTGCAAGTCGCAAAGAAAACAGGAGCAGCTGCCACTCTTTCAGCAATACATTTCAACATCATCTAATCACCTATGCTTAATCTAATATAGTGACAACTAAAATATACCAAAAGCTATTTTTTCCAATCAACGTAAGCGACAATATGATGTGGCTGTCCATGGTAGCCTACTGATTTCTCTCTGTGTGTAGTAGTAGAAAAACATGTTGACTCACCCTACTTGTAGAGAAACGGAAATGCAATCGTCCTTTTTCATGTTGCCTAAACGGTCTATGACTCTGTCGTACAGTACCCACTTTTAGTTTTTGTTGTCCTATGCTACCTGGCAAAATACCTTGCTCACTAGCGTAACTTCCTTTCATGGGGAACAATGCGTCAGGCCAGCTAGATAACATTAGACTACTACATCTACTGTAGCTACATGTTGAACTTTCATCCTCTCAGGACAGAGGCACAATGTATACATTTATGGTTGGATCAGAATCAAAGGTATAATCATTGGCCAGTACAGACTTAAGTAAAACCAGAAGTCCAAATCCCTATCACCATCCATGGCTAATTTAGGAAAGGGTCGCTTTTTAGCTAGCTATCTACACACCAGAGGACAATGACGACAATGACGTTTGGCTTCTGATGTAATGTGATTGGTGTGAAGCCAAATCCAAACTGGCTTCCCTTGACACTTTTTTTGGTGCGCCAGGACCATTCACAGCTGAGCTCACTCAGTTTAGCTCAACGCTGACTGGCTATTATTTTACAAAAAAATGATCAATGGAGGCCAAATGCTCACTGGCTTCCCTTGCATTCAATCCTACAGGCAAAGTAGCCACCCTTTGCCTTGATGACAGCGTTGCACACTCTTGGCATTCTCTAAACCAGCTTCACCTGGAATGTTTTTCCAACAGTCTTGAAGGAGTTCCCACATATGCTGATCACTTGTTAGCTGCTTTTCCATCACTCTGCGGTCCAACTCGTCCCAAACCATCTCAATTGGTTTAAGGTCGGATGATTGTGGAGGCCAGGTCATCTGATGCAGCACTCCATCACTCTCCTTCTTGTTCAAATATCCCTTACACCTCCTAGAGGTGTGTTGGGTCATTATCCTGTTGAAAAACAAACAATAGTCCCACTAAGCGCAAACCAGATGGGATGGCGTATCGCTGCAGAATGCTGTGGCAGCCATGCTGGTTAAGTGTGCCTTGAATTCTAAATAGATCACTGACAGTGTCACCAGCAAAGCACCCCCACACCATCACACCTCCTCCTCCATGCTTCACGGTGGGAACCTCACATGCGGAGATCATCCGTTCAACTACTTTGCGTCTCAAAAAGACATGGCGGTTGGATCCAAAAATATCAAATTTGGACAGATTTCCACCAGTCTAATGTTCGTGTTTCCACCAGTCTAATTGCTCGTGTTTCTTGGCCCAAGCAAGTCTCTTCTTCTTATCGGTGTCCTTTAGTAGCAGTTTCTTTGCAGGAATTTGACCATGAAGGTCTGATTCACACAGTCTCCTATGAACAGTTGATGTGGAGATGTGTCTGTTACTTGAACTCTGTGAAGCATTTATTTGGGCTACAATTTCTGAGGCTGGTAAATCTAACGAACGTATCCTTTGCAGCAGAGGTAACTCTGGGTCTTCCTTTCCTGTGACGGTCGTCATGAGAGACAGTTTCATCATAGCGCTTGATGGTTTTTGAGACAGCACTTCAAAAAACATTCAAAGTTTGTAATGATGGACTTATCTTTGTTTATTTGAGCTGTTCTTGCCATAATATGGACTTGGTCTTTTACCAAATAGGGCTATCTTCTGTATACCACCCCTACCTTGTCACACCTCAACTGATTGGCTCAAATGCATTAAGAAGGAAACAAATTCCACAAACAAGGCACACCTGTTAATTGAAATGTATTCCAGGTGACTACCTCATAAAGCTGGTTGAGAGAATGCAAAGCTGTCATCAAGGCAAAGGGTGGCTACTTTGAAGTGTTGAAACTTTTTTGGTTACATCATGATTCCATATGTGTTATTTCATACAATGTAGAAAATAGTAAAAATATAGAAAAACCCTTGAATAGGTAGGTGTGTCCAAACGTTTGACTGGTACTGTATAATATTAACATACACACCTACATATGGTACTAAGACCCTGAGTATCTCTCTGTTCTCCTCCCATCACCGATGTTCCGGGTCATTCTATGTACCATGTATTCCATCTCTCTCTACTTAAAGAGCCTTTCCATCTCTTTCATTGTGGGTATAGTCTTTTCTCATGTCATGATTGCATCAGGGTGTAATAACCCCAACTCAAGCGCTCATTTCCCCTCACCCCCTTACACATCTGGAGCACTTTAGTTTACAGTGCTGAAATAACAGGGTAAAGCACGGAAATTAACAGGAAACAACAGGAATATTTGACGGCAACAACCAGGTAAGACTGTGGTAAAAACCCGTTAGTAGTTAGTATGTAGCTGCTAAATACTAATATAAAGTGAAAAACGATCAATAACAGAGGCTAATAAGCAACAATTAAGTAGTAAGTATTTAAGGGCCTTTCATCTCTTTTTTGCAGCACCGTCTACACTTATTAAGAATATACTTGGAACTTTCGTAGAAGTCTGTTTATTTAACAGAATCGTTTGAGAAACTACATCATACTAATACTGTATGTGCGCCAACCTCAAAACGTACCTTTGGGTCTTTGCTTGTAGCTGGGTCTTTACTTGTAGCTGTGTCTTCACTTGTAGCTGGGTCTTCGCTTGTAGCTGGGTCTTTGCTTGTAGCTGGGTCTTAGCTTGTAGCTGGGTCTTAGCTTGTAGCTGGGTCTTTGCTTGTAGCTGGGTCTTTGCTTGTAGCTGTGTCTTAGCTTGTAGCTGAGTCTTCGCTTGTAGCTGTGTCTTTGCTTGTAGCTGTGTCTTTGCTTGTAGCTGTGTCTTAGCTTGTAGCTGGATCTTCGCTTGTAGCTGGGTCTTTGCTTGTAGCTGTGTCTTAGCTTGTAGCTGGATCTTCGCTTGTAGCTGGGTCTTTGCTTGTAGCTGGGTCTTTGCTTGTAGCTGGGTCTTCGCTTGTAGCTGGGTCTTCGCTTGTAGCTGGGTCTTCGCTTGTAGCTGGGTCTTCGCTTGTAGCTGAGTCGTCGCTGTCTTGTTTATGTTTTGTTTCTGTCTTGTTTCCCTGTTGTTTCCTATTATGATCATTACCCAGTTATTTCACCACTGAACAGTTATTTCAAGACCTGCCACTGTATTATAAATCAAAGATTTGTTCCCGTTACTTTCTTAATAGATTCCCCATAGTTTCTGTTTACCTTACTGTTCATTTCTTTATAACTTTACTGTTTTGTATACTTGATTTAATTTCATGCAATTTCTGTCCAGACAGATTAACAGAATCACAAGTAATTAAACTACTATGTTCATTAATGTGACTTAGTTTATTGTTAGTGTAGCCGGTCGGGGCCTATGTGTGAATGAGCTGGCTACTGCACTCTAGCTTCAGTTCTGCGTTGTGTTGCGGTGCATGTACATCGACTGGACACGAGACACACTGCTGCTGGTTCCGGTATTATAATACTGGATGAGAATAACTGCAGTGAATAAATGCAGTAGAAATCAATGACATCAAATCAATTTTTATTGGTCACATACACATGGTTAGCAGATGTTAATGCGAGTGTAGCGAAATGCTTGTGCTTCTAGTTCCGGCAGTGCAGTAATATCTAACAATAATCTAACAATTCCCCAACAGCTACCTAATACACACAAATCTAAAGGGGTGAATGAGAATATGTACATGTAAGTATATGGATGAGCGATGGCTGAGCTGCATAGGCAAGGTGCAATAGATGGTATAAAATACAGTATATGCATGTGATATGAGTAATGTAAGATATGTAAACATTATTAAAGTGGCATTACTTAGATTGCATTGTATAAAGTGACTAGTGATCCATTTATTAAAGTGGCCAGTGATTGGGTCTCAATGTAGGCAGCAGCCTCTCTGAGTTAGTGATTGCTGTTGAGATAGAAGCTGTTTTTCAGTCTCTCAATCCCAGCTTTGATGCACCTGTACTGACCTCGCCTTCTGGATGGTAGCGGTGTGAACAGGCAGTGGCTCAGGTGGTTGTTGTCCTTGATGATCTTTTTGGCCTTCCTGTGACATCGGGTGCTGTAGGTGTCATGGAGGGCAGGTAGTTTGCCCCCGGTGATGCGTTGTGCAGACCACCCTCTGGAGAGCCTTGCAGTTGAGGGTCGGTGCAGTTGCCGTACCAGGCTGTGATACAGCCCAACAGGATGCTCTCGATTGTGCATCTGTAAAAGTTTGTCAGGGTTTTGGGTGACAAGACCAATTTCTTCAGCCTCTCAAGGCGCTGTTGCGCCTTCTTCACCACACTGTCTGTGTGAGTGGACCATTTCAGTTTGTCTGTGATGTGTACGCTGAGGAACTTAAAACTTTCCACCTTCTCTAGTGCTGTCCCTTTGATGTGGATAGGGGGTGCTCCTTCTGCTGTTTCCTGAAGTCCATGATCATCTCCTTTGTTTTGTTGACTTTGAGTGAGAGGTTGTTTTCCTGACACCACACTCCGAGGGCCCTCACCTCCTCCCTGTGGCTGTCTCGTCATTGTTGGTAGTCAAGCCCACTACTGTTGTGTCGTCTGCAAACTTGATGATTGAGTTGGAGGCGTGCATGGCCACACAGTCGTGGGTGAACAGGGAGTACAGGAGGGGGCTGAGCATGCACCGTTGTGGGGCCTCAGTGTTGAGGGTCTGTGCATTGGAGATGTTGTTTCCTACCTTCACAACCTGGGGGCAGCCCGTCAGAAAGTCCAGGACCCAATTGCTCAGCTTGATGATGAGTTTAGAGGGTACTATGGTGTTGAATGCTGAGATATAGTCAATGAACAGCATTCTTACATAGGTATTCCTTTTTCCCAGATGGGATAGGGCAGTGTGCAGTGTGATGGTGATTGCGTCATCTGTGGACCTGTTGGGGCGGTATGGAAACTGAAGTGGGTCTAGGGTGGCTGGGAAGCTGGAGGTGATATGATCCTTGACTAGTCTCTCAAAGCACTTCATGATGTGCTACGGGGCGGTAGTCATTTAGTTCAGTTATCTTTACCTTCTTGGGTACAGGAACAATGGTAGTCATCTTGAAGCATGTGGGGACAACAGGCTGGGATAGATAGCGATTTAATATGTCCTTAAACACACCAGCCAGCTGGTCTGCGCATGCTTTGAGGACGCGGCTAGGGAGGCTGTCTGGGCCAGCAGCCTTGCGAGGGTTAACACGTTTAATTGTTTTATTCATGTCGGCCACGGAGAAGGAGGGGGGGTGCAGTCCTTGTTAGCGGGCTGCGACGGTGGCACTGTGTTATCCTCAAAGCGGGCAAAGAAGGTGTTTAGTTTGTCTGGAAGCGTGACGTCGGTGTCCGTGACGTGGCTGGATTTATTTTTGTAGTCCGTGATTTCCTGTAGACCCTGCCACATATGTCTCGTGTCTGAGCTGTTGAATTACAACTCCACCTTGTTCCTGTACTGGCATTTCGCTTGTTTGATTGCCTTGTGGAGTTAATAGCTACATGGTTTATATTCAGACATATTCTCAGACCTCTTTCCATGGTTAAATGCGATGGATCGCGCTTTCAGTTTTGCGCAAATGCCACCATCTATCCACGGTTTCTGGTTAAGGTAGGTTTTAATAGTCACAGTGGGTACAACATCTCCAATGCACTTCTTTATAAATGCCACTGAGTCAGCGTATAGGTCGATGTTGTTCTCTGAGGCTGACCAGAACATATTCCAGTCTGAGCGATCAAAACATTCTTGAAGCGTGGCTTTCGATTGGTCTGACCAGCGTTGAATGGTTCTCGTCACCTGTACATTCTGTTTGAGTTTCTGCCAATAAGATGAAAGGATTTTGATGGTGTCGTGGCTGGATTTTCCGAACACACACCAATGATATGAGCACACACCAATTACATGAACACACACCAATGACATGAGCACACACCTCTCCTCAGCAGGCATCAAAGCAGACTCATAACACATTCGTTAGAAAACAGTAATACATAAGTACTATTAATCAAGTACATTCCAAAAGACCACTGGCTAATATCAAAATGACTTGATATCAACATTATGGCTCGATTGCAGCGAACAGGAAGAACTTAACGTGCTCCTGCAGAAGGCAGAACTTAATCCGCTTGATTGCATCAAAAAACCCACAAGGATAAACCAGCAGATCAGTTGATCTCTCGTTGTTACCGTGTCAAGTCATTATGATATGAGACAGCTGTTCTAGATCCTCTACTCCTGACTCAATGAAATATCAGCCTATCAGGAGCACTGGAAAGGAAACCGTAAGGCTTATTTGAGTATAAGAATATACCCACAGAACACACTCAACAGACAAGGCTTGAACACGGCTTCTCTTGTTTTAATATACCCATACTTTCTCTCCTTGGTCTATATGACCCTCTCTCTCTCCATTTCTCTCTTTCTCACTATCTCCATATCTCTCCTTTCTCTCTCTCTAAATCACTCTCCTCTCTGTTTCTCTCCATTTCTCTCCATCTCTCTCTTTCTCTCTCTCTCTCTCCTCTCTCTCTTGCTCTTTTTGGGCTATATCCCCTTTCATTGTTATTCAGTGACAGAAACCTGTCCTTGTCGATTGTTGTATTGTCACCGGGGAGCGAGGTTGAGAGAAGGGCCAGGAGAGGATGATGTTTTCATTGGTAATCGCAGACAAAGCAGCAAGGCCAATTGAATATGCTGTACACCAGTGGATTGGTGTTAATTTTGCACACACAAGCAACTCTCACTCTCCCAAATCCCAACATGCGTGAACACATGGCCACATACACCCACATACATTCATTATTTTGGATGTTATGTTGTCTTTTATCTAAATGCTAAGGCCTCACACACATGGCCTCCAGAGACTGTTAAATGTCACACGTGACATATGTGTCAGTGAATGCTCAGTACTCTATGAGCAACAGTATGTAGGGGGAGAGACAGTGAAGCTAAAGTGATGTTTGAATTACAGTAATGGTGCTTTAATGTCGCCAACAGAGCATGAACGCGAAGTGGGCCGCGGTCAGAGCACACCATTCATGTAAATTCATTGTGCGTTGCATTACATCGCCTTACTCAAGGACCACAGTGTGTGTGATGGTGTGCGTGTGTGAGCATGCATGCATATGTGTGCAAGCGGGGGCATGTGTGAGTGTGTGACATTTGCCATCCCACCATGCGATGGCCTCTGTGCTTTGGTGACAGATGGTGTTAGCCACACAGGCCACCTCTTTCTCCCCAAAACCATATTGACACACAGAGAGTGACAGACAGACAGACGGACAGAGAGAAAGAGACTGATAGATAGAGGCCGACAGGCATGCAGACGGGCAGATGGATGGACAGACAAAGGCAGATGGGCAGGCGGGCAGACAGACACGAATAGATAGGCAGACAGACAGACAGATGGAAAAATACACACAGACATACATCGTGGAATTGTACAGACACATGTACAATACCGTTCAAAAGTTTGTGGTCACTTAGAAATGTCTTTGCTTTTTAAAGAAAAACACATTTTGTCCATTAAAATAACATCAAACTGACCAGAAATACAGCGTAGACATTGTTAATGTTGCAAATTACTATTGTAGCTGGAAACGGCTGATTTTTAATGGAATATCTACATAGGCGTGCAGAGGCCCATTATCAGCAACCATCACTCCTCTGTTCCAATGGCACGTTGTGTTAGCTAATCCAAGTTTATCATTTTAAAAGGCTAATTGATGATTAGAAAACCCTTTTGCAATTATGTTAGCACAGCTGAAAACTGTTGTGCTAATTAAAAAAGAAATAAAGCTGGCCTTCTTTAGACTAGTTGAGTATCTGGAGCATCAGTATTTGTGGGTTCAATTACAGGCTCAAAATGGCCAGAAACAAAGAACTTTCTTCTGAAACTCGTCAGTCTGTTCTTGTTCTGAGAAATGAAGGCTATTCCAATGCGAGAAATTGCCAAGAAACTGAAGATCTCGTACTACTCCCTTCACAGAACAGCGCAAACTGGCTCTAACCAGAATAGAAAGAGGAGTGGGAGTCCCGGTGCACAACTGAGCAAGGGAACAGACGTCTAGTTTGAGAAGCAGACGCCTCACAAGTCCTCAACTGGCAGCTTCATTAAATAGTACCCTCAAAACACTATTCTCAACGTCAACAGTGAAGAGGCGAGTCCGGGATGCTGACATTGAAAACATCAAAAACAGAGGACAATAGTCATATTTTCAACAAGTCCTTCAATCAGTCATTCAGTCGGTTGCGGAGAGTTTGTGTCATCTTTCCAAGAGGCTTTCATCAATGACCTTAAGCTCCTTCTTTTTTCATTGAACACCTGTAACCCTCTCTTTGCCCCTTCCCTCTGTCATTCTCTCTCATACATACACACACAGCATGTTGAGGGCCAGAAGTCTGAGCTAGTAGGTGTATGGTATAGATGTGGGAGGAAGGACAGACAGACAGACAGACAGAAATCAAAGAAAGACAGAAATCAGAGTGACAAGAATATTGAGCTTCAGGCTCTCTAACGTTGGCTGCCAACTACAACCTACCCCTGCAACATTCTACCCCCTCCCTCCCCCCTCTCTCCTACATCCCTCCCATCCCTCCCCCCTCTCTCCTACCTCCCTCCTCTCCCTCCCATCCCTCCCATCCCTCCCGTGCCTGAGTGAGTCACACAAGTTGGCTTCTCAGCCAGAAAGGAGCAGTGTGTCCATGTTTAACATGAGTAACTGATTCAAGTAAGGGATTAGCAGACAGACTGCTAAAAATGTTCCTCTTTCCTACAGAGTCCCATGTATACAGGCTTGGACACACACACACCTACAGGCACACAAACCCACAGACAGAAAGTAAAGGCCATACACAGAAATATCCTTTTCCCTTTCCCTCTATCATTTTATCCTATTCTCCCTCATTGCCATTTCAATCCCTCTCTTCTTTTGGAGGTCCAATCTCTTTCAGTCCTGAGAGCAGTAAGAATGTTTCTATCTGGTGGGCTAATTCCGGGCCGGCAGTGAGGAGGGCGACCTGTAAGCTCCATGGAGAAATGTACCAATATTCTTATCGTCTGGTGAACACACACACACACAGAAGAAGGGGGGGGGGGGGGTTCAGGGCGAGAAAGGGGCTTCACTGACCTCATCGAATTCTTTTTTGCACACAAACACACACACAAAAGACCCTTGTGCATTTTACATGGTTGTGAGTTCGCTGGTGTGCACACAGAGAGTATTCTCAATGTTTACTGATGCTCATGGACTGCACATTTCCATGCAATTAATCTTTCTCTCTTTTCAGCCTCCAAAGGGTGAAAGTAATTTGGATGTAAATGAACAAACAACACCCTTGCAGATGCACTCACATTCAGACATTTACACAATTCATGCCACAGACAAGCTAGCTGAAGACACACACACACTTCTCTGTTATGCTGTCTACACGGTCTGTGTGTATCTAACCTAACATAGAAAACATAAAAGTGTATCCGTCTCTGTCCGAGCTGGAAAAAAACAGGCACAATGGATTATGGTCATTGTAGTTAATTACCACATTTCTGCATTGAACTAGGTTGAATATTTGCTTCATGAAAACTACTACTCCCTTCAGCCCAGCGTCCCACGTAGCCTTGTTCGTGACTTGATTTCTCTTGTGAATTATTTGATTTCTTTCTAGAGAAATGGCGCATTGGGCCAAAAAAACGAAAAAAAAACAAACTGGAATTCAAGTAATTGAACTGAAGTCAGTCATTTAGTTGTTTAATAATAATAATAATAGACATGTTGGTTCATCGCTCTAACACTAACACACACACAGAAATCGACATGAGATGTTCAGTTGTGTGTTCTGCCCTAATGGTTCTAAAAGAAGGATAATAAAACCTTGTGTTCTAAAAACCATGGAACGAACGTGACAAGAAAAAAAAAGGGCGAAAATGGAAATGAATCAATTTCCCTATGATCCCTTAGAATAAAGAACAAATAAAATAAACCTTCAAACAAAATGTATGAATGACAACAGGATATCATTTCCATTTCCATTCTCACATCAGACCTAGCGATGTGTGAGCTTGAGTTCCACAGACAGAAAGCTTGCGAATTTCCCCTCATGACTTCTTTGAAACAGCGCTGGCATCTGTGGACATACTATCAGACAGATTCTAGAAACATAAAGGCGAGGCCAGAAAGAAATTCCCTCCAATTCAAAAATAAATCCCTGGTCAATGGGTTATTTGAATATGAACAATCTGAGAGGGAAATGGAATTCACTCCTGAGAAAGAGAGATACACAAGAGAAGGCCGAAAATGAACGATAGCACTCAAAAAGTTAGAATGCAAGCAGAGACAAAATAAGATGCGGGGCTGGCTGATGTAATTTATATATAAATTGCCGCAGTAGGTTTCCAAGGTGTGTGTGTGTGTGTGTGTGTGTGTGTGTGTGTGTGTGTGTGTGTGTGTGTGTGTGTGTGTGTGTGTGTGTGTGTGTGTGTGTGTGTGTGTGTGTAGTCAAGACCCAAGTAGGTTTCTTCACTGTTTGTGTCTGTGTCTTGCGGTCCTCCACTGTCTGAGTTAATGAAATCTATGGATCGGACCGTTTTTTTCAATTTTCGCCTAAAATGGCATACCCATATCTGACTGTAGCTCAGGACCTGAAGCAAGGATATGCATATTCTTGATACCATTTGAAAGGAAACACTTTGAAGTGTGTGGGGGGGGGGGGCACAGATCCCGTAGAGATTAATGAAAAAAGGGAGGGGCAGTATGACTCAAAAAAACACACACACACACAAAATGTTTCCCAATTGAATATTCAAAGTCTCATTTAGACAGTCCCTGGGACCAAAACATTAATAAACCGTAAGTCAGAAGTGAATTCTGATGTGAATAATAATGTATTCTTCATACACAGGTATTGCTGGCTGTTTCAACTTCGTTGCAGTGAGAGTTTTAATTATTAATTGATTCTATGAAGGTTGCATGTAAAGCACTTGTTTACATTCTCATTTTGTGATATCACACTGGCGCAAACACACTCACACATGCAAATACTCTCTCTCTCTCTCACACACACACACACACACACACACACACACACACACACACACACACTCACACACACACACACACATACACACACACACACACACACACACACACACACACACACACACACACACACACACACACACACACACACACACACACACACACACACACCACAGTGGAAGCTCATCAGAGGAGGGATGGAGGACCATCCTACTCAGTGAATTTATAACAATTTAAACAGTGAAATGTCCTCCAACCTATCATAGCTCCTGCAGCATGAACTGACATGTTGTCCACCCAATCAAAGGATCAGAGAATGACTCTAGTACTGAAAGCATAAGCTACAGCTAGCTAGTACTGCAGTTCATAAAATGTGGTGAGTAGTTGACTTAAAGAGAGAGAAAGACAATAGTTAAACAGTTTTGAACAATTTAATTTCTTCAAAAATTAAGGAGAAGCAAGAGAGAGAGATATTTCATAGTTTATTTTCTCAAACTTTCACTTAGCTAGCGAATGCAGCTAGCTAGTTTAGCCTACTCAAACACCTAGCTCAAACAGAGAGGGATGCTATGTTTGCTAGCTGGCTATTGCTATCCAACACTGGAAGTCTTCCAAGTAAAGGTAAGCTTTTAAGTTTTATTAATTTATTGCCACCGGGCCTGCCGGTGTAACTGCTAAACTGCTTGCTGCTGACTGTACACAGTACTGCATGATTGTTTTGGGTTTACTAATGCGTTAGTTCCAGTAGCTACACTATATATACAAAAGTATGTGGACACCCCTTCAAATGAGTGGATTCGACTATTTCAGCCACACCCGTTACTGACAGGTGTATAAAATCGAGCACACAGCCATGCAATCTCCGTAGACAAACATTGGCAGTAGAATGGCCTTACTGAAGAGCTCAGTGACTTTCAACGTGGCACCGTCATAGGATGCCACCTTTCCAACAAGTCAGTTAGTCAAATTTCTGCCCGGCTAGAGCTGTCCCGGTCAACTGTAAGTGTTGTTATTGGGAAGTGGAAACGTCTATGAGCAACAATGGCTCAGCCGCGAGGTGGTGGCCACACAAGCTCACAGAACGGTACCGTGGAGTTCTGAAGCGCGTAGAGTTCCAAACTGCGAGATTCATGAAATGGGTTTCCATGGCCGAGCAGCCGCACACATCCCAAGATCACCATGCGCAATGCCAAGTGTCGGCTGGAGTGGTGTAAAGCTTGCTGCCATTGGACTCTGGAGCAGTGGAAATGTGTTTTCTGGAATGATGAATCACACTTCACCATGTGGTAGTCCGACAGACGAATCTGGGTTTGGCGGATGCCAGGAGAACGCTTCCTCCCCGAATGCATAGTGCCAACTGTAAGGTTTGGTGGAGGAGGAATAATGGTCTGGGACTGTTTTTCATGTTTTGGGCTAGCGCTACTCTATACCATGACATTCTAGACGGTTCTGTGCTTCCAACTTTGTGGAAACAGTTTGGGGAAGGCCATTTCCTGTTTCAGCATGACAATGCCCAGTGCACAAAGCGAGGTTCTATACAGAAATGTTGTTGAGATCGGTGTGGAAGAACTTGACTGGCCTGCATAGAGCCTTGACCTCAACCCCATCGAACACCTTTGGTATGAATTGGAACGCCGACTGCGAGCCAGGCCTAGTCACCCAACATCAGTGCCTGACCTCACTAATGTTCTTGTGGCTGAAGAAAGCAGGATCGCCGCAGAAATATTCCAACATCTAGTGAAAAGCCTTCCCAGAATAGTGGAGGCTGTTATAGCAGGAAAGGGGGGACCAACTCTATATTAATGCCAATGATTTTGGAATGAGATGTTCGACAAGCAGGTGTCCCCAATACTTTTGGTCATGTAGTGTATGTTGACTCAGACGCTAATATGGTGACAACGATGTAGGCCGTGTGTAGAGGTTAGCAGTTATGATATGAAGGTTTGGCTTGGAAAGGTTTTTTCGCCTGGTCACAGTTAGCTGATGGGAAAAGGTGAGGGGAGGAGAGCATGTAGATGCGAGAAGGAATTATACAACAATCAAAGAGATCTTGCCATGCCATGAGAGTGAACTAATGTTTGCGTGTGACCAAGGGTGTATTCATTCCTCTGATTCTGTTAAAACGTTTCTTGAATGGAAACAAACGGAATGACATGGGAATAAACATACCTGAATTTGTCGAAGAGAAACTCTTGTTTGCAACTGTTGAACTAATGATTACACCCTAGATCAATTAGATACAGTCAAGAGTCTGCAAGGCAGTATTGAATGTGTCAATATGAGTCACCTTGATTACTCAAATTTCTCTTGAACTTTGGACCTACATTGTAACCTCTAATTCATAGGCTAGGTTGTAACAACCTCATGATGGGTATAGGGCAAATTTGAGTATCATGTAGCAGCCTAAACCTATCGACGTTACATTGAGCTGAGTGAATGGAATATGAATGACAGTCATTCAATATGTTGTAACAAAAATGAGGCAATGCTCATAAAAAAATTATCTAATCTTAAACGTTACCGCCACACACACACACACACACACACACACACACACACACACACACACACACACACACACACACACACACACACACACACACACACACACACACACACACACACACACAGCAAGGGCCAACTGATCAGTGACTGACAAAAGCCAAACATACTTCCTAAAATGAAATCCAACAACGGCATCAGATTACGTTTTTGTACTCTATTTATAAAAACAAATACAAACCAAAAGCCTGAAAAGGCGCTCTTTGCCTGCTTCCATTTCTGCAACTTTGATATCTGCAATATTGTGATGTGCTATTCTCTGTGTGTTTCGGAGAGGCAGTCGCCTCAGGGTGTGCAGTCTTCTCCTCTGAGTGTTGCTTTGGGGCCAGGCGCACAACGCTCGGCACCAGAACATTAATAAACCAAAACAGACTCTGGATATTGAAATAAAACAAATACAAAACACACAAGTACCCCAGGGGGTAGCCATGGCCCTGTCATGACCCCACAGCCTGAGGGATGTTTGCTGTTAACGCTGCCTGTCCTTGCCAGCTGTTGAGCACAACTACTTTCACACAGTGGCGGGAGAGGCCTGAATCAGAGGCTGAAGTCCTTTTATATGGTGCCCTGGCATCCCCCGAAAAAAAACCAGACCTGCCAATCCTCACATGGGGCACCAAAATATTTAATCTGAAATTAAGAGAGAGAGGGATGAGAGGGGATGAGGAGAGAAGACAGAAAATGAAATAGAGAGACTTAGATCAGAGACGGAGAGAGATGGAAAGACACAGGGAAAGAGAGATGGAAAGACACAGGGAAAGAGAGAAGGAAAGAAGTAGCATACACCCAACCAACGTCCAGAGAGCAAACAGGTACCTCACACTGAACAGCAGCAGATGGATTTGTTCTTAGATCTCACACCACACTCAGAACCAGGTTTAAATATGAAATATGATTGTCACTCGAGTCGTTTGGAATCAGAATTAGAATGTTGACACCAGTTTAAAAATAAACCGCCTGGATCTCAGGTGTCCTGCGAGGGAGTGTAGAATTTACACATAGTGAGGGATGGGGAGAGGTGACAAATGTAGCTCATCTATCTCTTTCCCAAACCCCTACTAATCACATACAAATCCTGACAGAGAAAATAGATATGGAATAAACAGAAACAGAGAAAAAAAATCACTACAGCATGATATTCAACTCCAGCCCTTGTGTCACTCCCTGACTTTAGAGAGACATTTTATTTCCTCTAGGTTGGTTAGGTCAGGGTGTGATGTGGGGTGGGCAATCTAGTTGTTGTATTTCTTTGTTGTTTGGCCGAGTATGGTTCCTAATCAGAGGCAGCTGTCAATCGTTGTCTCTGATTGGGAATCATACTTACGCAGCCCTTTTTCCCCTCCTTCAGTGTGGGATCTTGTTTTTGTACAGCTCAGTAAGCCTGCAGAACGTGACGTTCGATTTCCGTTGTTTTGTTGTTTTGATTTAGTGTTCTGAGTTATAATAAATATTAATCATGAGCACTCACCACGCTGCACCTTGGTCTTCTCCTTTCGACGATCATCAAACCTAGCCCTTGGAGAAGGAGATAGTGTTAGAGTTATAGAAGAGCAGTGTCGTGCTGTGCATAGTGAGATACCACATGAAAAACTGGGCCTCTGGCAGAACCAGATCTACCTGGGGAGAGACTGACACTGAGAGAGACACACACACAGAGAGGTCTCTCATCATATCTCACTGCTATGAGATGAGACGATCCCATTCCAAACCCTGGAGTAAGGGAGGGAGGGTGGGACATAGAAGGGGAGAGGTAGAGCGATTCACAGCATGTGAGGGAGGAGATCCAATTCTCTTCCATGAAATCCCTTAGCATACAGTGCTCTGTACTGCCTACTTTAGCTGTATCTGCATGCTGTATTTCTTCTGGACTAGCAACATTCAACTTGTACCGTAGCTAACCAGAGTGTTCAACTATGTTTAGTCATGCACTATGCGACCTGTACTGTATGGCTAATCTCGGTTAACTCAGAACTAAAGTCTCATGTAATTGGTCAGCTGCTCGAGTAAGTTCTGGGTCCATACGTGTGAAGAGAAGAGATGAAGAGATGCTAGAACGAGGAGCGGAACCAGAACGAGGAGCTCCACCCTCTCTCTTTGCAAGTCACAGGCTAAATGTCCCCTCACTTTCCGAAATTCCAAAGATGCTACCACCTGCGAAATCATGATTTGTCCAAGTAAACAGTGAGGAAAAACCCAAACACTGGAACTACTGCTGCTCGTTATCCCACACATTCCATCCCAATAGATTCAGTTATGTTTACGTCGATCTGTTCATGAGAGATTTCTGCATGGTTAACTATTCCCATTGTGCTGTGTGTACAGTACTGCTTGAGTGATTGATTTTACTCAGAAGGGAAGAGAATATTGCGCTTATAAAGGAATCGAAGCCATGATGGTCAATAAAAATAACCTATACGAAGCCCTCAAATTGTTTGACATTTTACTTATTATATGAAGGAAGAAATGAAATAACCCAACAGATAATAATCAGTTATGTCTGAAATGGAAAATCATCTTTCTGCCCATGTTTGTAGCAAAAGTCTTCAGGCATGCGTAGTGAGACACCTGGCTAACATCTCTAGTGCCCGTGTCAGTCTGTTGGAGCCCAAAATAACTTCTCTATCTACTCCCTTGTGTTAATTATTATCATTGTAATATTGTTTCTGTGACACCACTTTCAAAATAGATTACACTTGTGTAAGGAAATGCCAGCCTGCCTTCACATGTCATTAGAGGGAACTGCAAAACACATCCTGTCAAATTGGAGCAATCGGAAAGAGCCTCTCTCCTTCTCCATTGATCTCTCTCTCTCTCTCTTTTCCACTCTCTCTCTCTCTCTCTCTCTCTCCTCTCTCTCTCTCTCTCTCTCTCTCTCTCTCTCTCTCGTCAGGGAAAACAACCTCTTATCCATCCAGTGCTCTGTCCACAAAGGATTATTGAGCTTTCACATTGATTGTGTGTGTCCATATAGCCATCTGACAACTGTTAGCGTATAGAAATCACGCCCACACGGATACTTAAAAAAAATCCTATTTTTCAGAGAAATATAATTTCACCTTGCTGGCTGCACTAAATACTTAGCTTAGCTGCTGTCATATATAAGATGACTGACATAATATTTTGTTGCTAAATCACAGTGATATAGGCTTAGCTAAGCCACATAGAAGGATTTGGATCTCAATGCCATCTGTGTTTACTTTGTGAATGAGAGTCTCAATTGGAGAGAGAGTGTTTGAGTGTGGTGTATGTGTCTGCGTGTGTGCATGCATGCTCTGCGTGCACATGTGTTCCTGTGTGTGTGTGCTTGTAAAAGTTGTGTGTTCCTATGTGTCCAATTAGAGTATGTGGTCCTATCAGCACCTGTTCAAATCCAATTTCACCCTCATCAGTCTATGGCTTGTCAGCTGAATTCTACCTGTGTTTCTAGAATATTCTTAGGTTAATTCTTCAACCCCATACTCTATGTCTAATCTATAATCCATTCTCTGTACTCAGAATGACCTTAGTATATTCTGTACATTCTGTAGTCAGTATGACCTTAGAACAGTATATCCTATTCATTCTCTACTCAGTATGACCTTAGTATATCCTGTACATTCTGTACTCAGAATGACCTTAGTATATCCTACACATGCTGTACTCTATACTATCTGTTTAGTCTATTTATTCTCAGCCTTCATCTGTTAATCCAAGCATCTTCATTTACAGTGTCTAAAAACATATTATAATCCAGACAGCTAGAACTCTGGGATAGAACTCTGACAGAATGTCACTCATTTTTATATTTCTGTTTTTCCAGCTCCCCCTCTCTTTTGTGTTCTCTATCTCTATTCACCACACTCCTATTTCACTCTCACCTTAGAGTGCTACTGTCATTTCCATATAGTCACTCTGCCTGCGGTCTGAAGGACACTGCACACACACACCCACACGGAAACACACAAACACACACACACACGCACGCACACACTCACACGCATGCACACGCACACTCTCTCTCACACACACACACACACAACACACACACACACACACACACACACACTCGCACACACACTCGCACACACACACACACACACACACACACACACACACACACACACACACACACACACACACACACACACACACACACACACACACACACACACACACACACACACACACACACACACACACACACACACGTTATCACAGCGAGCTTGAAAACCACACCTCCTGGAGAGTCCAACAGTAATCAAATAAAACTTTCCCAGAAACACCCGCAGCAATGCTTAACTGTCAGGTAAAGACCTGCAGCTGTTTTGAATGCAATTATAAACCTATTTGTTTGACAAAGGCCCAACCGTTGCTGTTGAGTTCTATTGATTTTTACATGTGTGTGTTTATTCATGAAAGATTTCTGTGTAACAATAGCTATGCGCTATGCGGTGATGACGGCTTCATCAAGCCGGTGACAGCCACTGCTGAAGCATGGTAATCTTATTTTATTCTGCTGTCCCACCTCCCCCAAATGAGCAGGGAGCCAGGGCTATCAGAAAGGGAATTATATAGGCTTTTATAACCAAAGAACCACACGCAGCATCAGCCGCTAACAAATGATCAAAGATTCCATCTCTGGTGGCGGGGGAATGGGAAAAGGAGGAGGTCCAGGTGTGTGTGTTTCTACCTGAGTCCTGATGAATAACCCAGAGGCCCAGTCTTCTTGTGTATTTATTACATATTGTTATGGATCTCAGTCAGGCCTGCTGAGGCACTTCCTCCCTACCAGATTACATAACAGTATACACACCACCTCTCCCCTAAGTCACAGAGCAACCCCACCAGGGAGATGATGATGTGTGTGTGCGTGTGTGTGTGTGTGTATGTGTCGTGTGTGTGTGTGTGTGTGTGTGTGTGTGTGTGTGTGTGTGTGTGTGTGTGTGTGTGTGTGTGTGTGTGTGTGTGTGTGTGTGTGTGTGTGTGTGTGTGTGTGTGTGTGTGTGTGTGCGTGTGTGTGTGATCTATCAACATCTAAGACTACTCGAACCCTTTGAGTGTGTGTGTGCATTTCTACTTATCCGTGTATGTACACATATGCAGCATAGTCTGGCCTTATCTGTCAAATAGCCCAGCTTTGTATAGATGAATACTATACTTCCTGCCTCCAGACCGATGCATGGTTTTATACTGTATGTAAATCACTGTGATGGATGAGCAGTCTATGCATCTAATGACAATTTACAGTCAGCCAAATGAACCATTACCACCTGATTGATAGCCATTTGATATGGTTGCTACGTGCTAACTGGCCGTTTATTACATGGAAAACCCTTTAAGTCTCATTGAGTCATATTCAAAGAAGCAATAAAAAAGATGTTTATGAATGAAGAGGCACTTTATGACCACAACAGACCTGGCACGATGTGCTCAACGTGCAATAAATCATGTCCCAACATGCAGTTAAACTGAGGTAAACTGCCCCTTCATTAATTATTCACAATGACTAAGTGACTAATATTTTCCTTCTTAATGAGCCCTCGTTATTATAAAGTGTCACTGTGCCTTTTTATGGCAAACATTGTTATTTTCCTTCGTCAGAATGCAGCCTCTGACCTCTCGCCCTCCTCCCTCCCTTGTCCCTCCGTTCTCCCTACCTCCTTCTTCTCTGAGACACAGTATTAATACCAGTGGAGGCTCCTCAGAGGAGAAAGCAGAGGACCATCTTACTCAGTGAATTTCATAAAAATAAAAATAGTGAAACATTAAAAAGTTATCCTTTTTAGATAAAACTATGCAAAATATTTCAACGTTACCAAATAATCGATTAAAACACATTGTTTTGCAATGAAGATCTATAGTAACACAGTAATTCTGACAGCTTCCGGAGGACATCCTCCAACCTATCAAAGCTCTTGCAGTATGAACTGACATCTTGTCCACCCAATCAAAGTATCAGACAATGAATCCAGTAAGCATAAGCTACAGCTAGCTAGCACTGCAGTAAATAAAATGCGGTGAGTAGTTGACTCAAAGAGAGAAAATGACAAATGTTGAACAGTCGTCTAATATACTGTAATAGAAATAAGGCCATGCTCATAAAAATAAAAAATACATTCTCCCTAATCTTAAAACGGCACCGAGCGCCACTGATTAATACCCTAGGCCAGAAGGATTATTGCTTTCTGTGGGAAATAAATTCCTCTTTAGGTAATGACCTGCTATCGCAAACTCAGGCTGCTCTGATTGCTAGCGAGCTAATCGGTAGCATTACCTACGGCTCCCTGTCTTTAACTGTGAAGGCTAAGGGGGAACATTCCTCCATTTTCTTCCTCCCTCTCTCTGAACAGGTCACCATACCACTGCATTATTTTATTAGTGAGCCATTAAGCGATGCTGCTAGCTGCTGGCCAGTATTTATGACTCGGGAGAGACAACGGTTTCCCCCTGAGAAAAAAGTGTTTGCTTTCAATTGCTTTTTAATGAGAGACATTTGCCTGAAGTACTTTCACACTACTGAGCGGATTGCTTAGGTCTAAGCAGAGGAAGTGGAGGGGACAGATTCTTGGCCATGGTACAAAACAAAAGGATGGAGGGAAGAGATGTTTGGGGGAAGTAAGGATGAGACTCCGGAGGTTGAGAGGAGGGAGGAGATGAGAAAGTGAAGAGGGTTTCTCCTGTTAACTTTCCTTCGGTGTAGTTTGCCAAGAACAAAGACATGGAGGTCCATTGAGGCTGTGCTATAAAAGGGAATCAAAAATAATCAAAATATGTATTTAATCCACCACTACTTCTCATAAGCATAGTCATTATAGGGATGAATATAATACAAAGATCAGACAGAGACATGAGTTTGCTCAGCCCTCAATACTGTTTTTAGATTAAACACTGATTCAAGTACAGTTTTGTACATGGTCTGGATTGGAGGAGGGGTAATCAGTGATTTAACCCAGGGCCCTAATTATTGGTATCACAGTGGTCCTTCTCGTGTCAGACATGCATATTAAACACCACATCTCTGGTTTACAAGGGTTAACCTATTTCCTGGTTCTTACCCACCTGACCTGGTGACCTATGACCTGTCTGGAGGAGGGGGCTAACCCTTAGGCCTGATGAGTCCTGGAATGTGAGGAGGAGGGGTCAGTCGGGAGCAAGGTGATTTGTACCATGCCTCATGCCTTAGATTGTGGTGGATAAATGATTAAGTGGTTGGTGCTGTGCGTGGGCCGATTCTCTAATGGACTTGCTCTATCTTGGTCTGCCTGCCTGGTAAACACCACAGCAGAAGGGGATGCTAGCTATAAACGGACAGAGAGGAGGAGAGGGCAGGAGGCGACTGGTCTTAAGCTGATACAAGTGTGACTGTTTGAGCCCAGACCAAGCTCAGATATTTTCCTGCTCCAGTTTGTAATGCAGTTGTAAGACACAATATGCATCTTTTCAGGAATTAGACTATTACAAGTGTTACTTTACAGGGTACATCCTCAGGCTGTTCACAATGTGGATAGCACTGGTGGAAAGAGCCTTTCAGCATTGGAGTGCGGGCTTTAAATAATGAAGGAAGAGGGATGATGAGTCTGCTGCAGTCTATAGAAGAGAGGAAACAGGAGGAGTGCATAGAGAGAGCAGGGATTAAAGGAGGTGTTTTGGAAACCCCATCAGTATTTTCTCCTCTGTTTAGCAAAGCTTTACTCTCTTCTTCCTTCTCTCGCATGCCTATTCCTTCTACGTCTCCTCAGAATAATATCATGATTGTGATAGAGGAGAACTATACAATTAAAAAAAGGTAATGTGGGGTTCTTTGTCAGGGGTGACGGTGATACTATAGGTGTAACCATTATTTATTTTTTGCATATCAGGTAGGGTTCTTTACTGCTGTGATGGTTGTGAACAACAATCCTGTTCTTTCATGTTTTCCTTTATTCCATTAAATATTGCCCGGTTAAAACCTCTAAAAGTCTAAGCCTTTGTTTTAAGATGGGAATTGTTTTAAGATGGTCATACCATTTAGCTATTTGATTTTGAATTTTAGGACCCCAGTAGGTATAAAACATTAATATTCAAAAATGATTTGATAAAATATTGAATCTGGCCTTTACTACTATGGCTCAGAGAAATGCATTGAATAACACATTCATAAATGGCAAAACAGACAGTCAAATAATTTATCATAAGGAGTAAGGTTTTGAAGTGTCTTTCCTATATCTAGGAGACATAAGAAAGCTACGGAAATATATGTGTTTTTTGTACACATATTGAACCCTTTTATTTTGTTGGTACAAAACTAACTCTACTTCCAGACATTTTATAAAACCGGTTACCTTCATACGCGTTTCAGGACACGGAGGACACCATCGTGTTGAGAATCTCCTCTTTCCATAGTGGTTTGTAGCCCAAACAGTTTGGATGCTACAGAAGTTGGCACATTGTAGGTAAAAACTTCAGACGAGTCACGTGGAGCTTGTGGGGGTCGTAGGCCAAACAGTTCGGATGCTACAGATGTTTTTGTGAGAAGACCGTTTTTTGGAATGTCTCATGGTCTTACAAACATGCAGTAACCCGGCCACCTTCCACCGCAAATGCGGAAGGCCGACATAGGCGGATGTGGTTGATTGAGACACAGCCCATGCCAAAAAACAGATATCTCTTGCTTAAACCGACGGATTTTGATGTACATTTTCTTATTATGTTGCGCAGGTGCGTCAATATACTCTTAAGGATTTTGAAAAGCTCCTGTCATTTTACGGTACACTACAAGCTCACTGGCGTAACACAGTTTCTCTGGACCCTCCGCAAGGTTGGACTCCCCCCCCCCCCTCCCTAAAATAAATGGAATGCGTCAGCCAGACAGCCACTCACAAGGTATAGACTACTGTTTGCTGTCCATGGTGCTGAAATTGCGACATGTCTACGCGGCTGCCGATTGAATCGATGATAGGCTCTCTGTGGTGCCAGGGCATGTAGCTTATAGCTTTGTTTTAGCTAATGAAAACATGTTTATTGGTAGGCCTATATGGTCATCATTTTCTCATGTTAAGCCTAACATTTCACAAAGCTATACACAGTGTCTGCTGGCTGGCGGCAAAAATGTGTCTGATGGCTGGCTGGCTGGCGGCTATAATGTAATTACTTGTTCATTATTTAAAGTAGGAAATTCAAACATTGCAGATTGCATTTTCGATGAAACAGCATACTAATCAGCTACCAATAGATTTCTATAAAAAAAATGTTTTACCTTTATTTAACTAGGCAAGTCAGTTAAGAACAAATTCTTATTTTCAATGACGGCCTATGAAAAGTGGGTTAACTGCCCTGTTTAGGGGCGGAATGACAGATTTTCACC
Source organism: Salmo salar (assembly GCF_965601325.2). Taxonomy (NCBI): domain Eukaryota; kingdom Metazoa; phylum Chordata; class Actinopteri; order Salmoniformes; family Salmonidae; genus Salmo; species Salmo salar. Next base: position 46,804,330 of record NC_138297.1, read on the forward strand.
TTGTCGGCTCAGGGATTCGATCTTGCAACCTTTCTGTTACTAGTCCAACGCTCTAACCACTAGGTTACCTGCCGCCCCAATATACAACTGTCCTGTATAGCTTACCTGAACCTGCATGACATGAGCCGTCCTTGCTTGGATAGAAAGTTGTTGTGCGTAAAACCAGTCTATTCATGCCAATTATACCACAGCATTGTTGAATACTAATTTCTGATTGGTTAGAAGGGCATTCTAGAATGGACATTAAAACCAGATAATGGGACAATTTGAAAAGATATGGGACTCCTTGCAATCATGATGCAATATGCACCTACACATGCAGACCTTACTTGCTACAAAGTTACAGAAAGCTAATGTAACGCTCGTCGTTAGAAGGAGAAGTGGACCAAGGCGCAGCGTGGTAAGTGTTCATGATACTTTATTTCAAGAAACACTCAAACAAGAATAACCAAACGCAACAAAACAAAAGCGAACAGTACCGTCAGGCACAGACACTAAACAGAAAATAACCTCCCACAAACACAGGTGGAAAACAGGCTGCCTAAGTATGATTCCCAATCAGAGACAACGATAGACAGCTGCCTTTGATTGGGAACCACACTGACCCAAAAACAAAGAAACAGAAAACATAGACTTCCCCACTCGAGTCACACCCTGACCTAACCAAACATAGAGAAAAATAAGGATCTCTACGGTCAGGGCGTGACAGCTAAACCAACAACCACACAAACTGAAATTGGATACATTGTAAACTCAGGTCCAATGAGGAAAGAATTATCAGAGATGTAACTTTTTGGAGCATCTGATGACCTAACAAGGTGAGTGATGAACATTAATTTCTCTGGTCTCTTTACTGTAGTTATGAGTGGCACTACACTGTCAAATCCTCCCACATGTTTCTAGTTTGACCAACTGTTTTCAGCAACTGGTATTTTGGAATTCGGTTGTCAAATTGTCAGGTTTGCTTGCAACAAACAATTTAACTAGGTGTACCTCAGTGTTTCATATGCAATGCAATCTCCTCGTAGTGAACAGGGTCGAGTGTCCTGATGAGAAAGCAAACTTTTCATCATCAGCTCATTGTTATGGATGTATCCAAATGAATGTCAATTCAAAACAGCTTAAACAAATGCAAATGCAGCTACTTTGCTATTATTCTGGCTGCAGAGGTCGTGACTGTGTTAGCCGTAGCTAGTTGGCTAGCTAACAAGCAACAAATGACTGGGTCGTCTTGTGGCGGATGAATAAGAATTAGTTGGGTAACATAGATAATTAAGATGTTTTATTAGCATAATATGTTTATGTGAGATACTTGTCATTAGAAAGTATCCCTTTGGACTCTGGTGTCTTTTAGTTGCACTTTTCCCTTAGCTGGGGCTCAGTCACTTGGGGCCCAGAGAGGGGAGAGGTCAGGCTTGTCTTTTACATGTCCCTGAAGAGGACAGAATGAAACATTGTCTTCATATGTGAATGTATCTTTGAAACCATGTGAAGGGATGGCATAATTAATGGGGAACCAATTACTTGTCTCCACAATGTCTGTGCGCAAGTCACTCCCTCCTCCTTTGGCATTGGGGGAAGGTGTATAGCTGTGTCTGGAAAATTCTATGTCCTCTTTGATGTTGCACTTATCTTGGGATAGTGTATGACAGAGGCTCACTCCCCTCAGTGAGCTTGTCCAGGAGTGGAGTCAAGAGGGGGTTTACTTGAGATGGGAGTATCTAGAGTTGTCAATTGATTTATGCCATTGGATGAGATGGTGTTTTTGTACTATGAAGTACCAGGAACGAGATTAGAACGTCGTCATTAGGGACCAAACTGAACGCTAATTTATAGCGAATGTTATCTGGCTAAGGGATACTCCTTTCTAAAGTATAAGGTCCCTTTGTGAACAGTTCCTAAGATCTGTTGTTCGTCATGTACGTTGAGAGGGGTGGATCTTGGGTATAAAAGATCTTTGTACTTTTGTGTAATCACTTTTTCAATGGTTCATTAGAGATAGCGCCTCCCCCTCTTTCCTCCAAACATAACGATGGTCATTATGGCCAAACAGTTCTATTTGTGTTTCATCAAACCAGAGGACATTTCTCCAAAAGGTACGATCTTTGTCCCCATGTGCAGTTGTAAACCGTAGTCTGGCTCAATTTATGACATTTTTGACATGCATTTTTCTGGATTTTTGTAGTTGTTATTATGTCTCTCACTGTTCAAATAAACCTTCCATTAAAATTATAGACTGATCATTTTTTTGTCACTGGGCAAACGTACAAAATCAGCAGGGGATCAAATTATTTTTTCCCTCACTGTATTTGTTCAGCAGAAATTAAAGAGACAAACCCTTTCATAAAACATTTAGAACTGGGAATAAAACATCTCCCCATACATAGTAGGCTACAAAGAACATCATTTTTTGTATTTTCATACATTTTTTTACATCAAGGCACCATTTATTCTTGTGATCACAGTTGTATGATTTTTCTGAACTAATCAAGTACAGTAGCTCTTCACCCTGTCTTTCTTACACTATATTATATTGCTGACATGGCAAGATCCAGGCCATACCCAAGACATTGCTGGCAATCATTAAAACAACAAGTTCTTATATTCATGCAAGATTTGTAATTAAACATTATGCAATGGGAAAACAACAGAGAACTGGTAGTGCTACTGTACGGAACTATGGATATTAGTGACTGTATTGCTTACATTGCAAGATCATAACCAAGAGATTGCTGGCATTCTGTCATGTGGAGCGGAACAGGTGAACCCAAGAGCAGACTCAGACGAGGAGACTGGGATGAGGTAACCAAGGTATTTATTGAAACACGGGGAAGATGGGGTGCAGTGCAGGGGAAGCTCGGGCGGGTTGCAGGAAGCCAGGTGCGGGGGCTGAGGCTGGAGCAAGGGGAGTTGGGACTGGGTAAGCAGGTCCGGAGAGGAATCCAAAGACGCAGTGGAGTGGGGGGTCCAGGACAGAGTAGCAGGACTGATGAGACTCTGGGACTGGAGACAGGGGCTGAAGTCAGAGCGGGCAGATTAAGCAGAGGTTACGATCTGGCAGTGTGGAAGTGGCAGTGCTGATTATTTGTAGAGGCCTTGATTATGGAACAGGTTGCAGGTTGGTGGGGATCAGCTCTGCCTCCAGCACACCTGTCTCCGCACACACAAACACAGAGAGGAAGAGGGAGAGATCACTGGGGGAGTGGCGGCAGGTTAGGGAGACACAGGATTGGAAGTAGAGGGTGTGGCAGGAGCAGATGTAACAAATTCAACAAGTTCTTAAAGTCATGGGAGACATACTAAAACATGAACAATAACATACAATGGGAAAACAACAGAAAAACCAACATTGTTACTCAGGAATATGGAATTGTGGATATTGCTGCTCTGACTTCGATGCAGGGGGTTTGTTTTGCTGCCGATCAATACCGTTTGAAGGCCAACGTCCTTAATACATTACTCTGAAAGTTCATGTGCAGATATGTATTCTGAGGCTTCTGGCCGAGGCTTTTTTTCAGAATCGACCCACAATCCAGGATCCCAAGGTTCACCATTTGTGCAATCCTTTGTTCTGATAGGAAGAGAAAGAAAGAGAGAAAACATAGAGAGAAGAGAGATGTATTTTTCAGCAGCAAAGTCAACATGGTAGAAAGGCTCCAGTGTACACCAACAGGGCTTTATCATGTAACCTTCTTCCCAAGAACAGAGGATCTCATAGGGGAATTGGAAGACTTTCATGGTAAAAAGTCACCTCTCATAGTGAGAAAACGCACCCTGAGTTTGGGTTAGGAGAAACATCACACTAATGCACACACCTCCTGCTGTGTCTGAGCATGTTACAGTCGATGCACCTTCTGCATGCTATCTGAATATGGAAATAGCATTTTACCAGTCAAACAGAGACTGTAGATATTGGCCATTGTAGAGCCTACTAGCGTGTTGTCCTCTTCCTCCACCCTCTCCTGCTCTCCACCCTCTCCTGCTCTCCACCCTCTCCTGCTCTCCACCCTCTCCTGCTCTCCACCCTCTTCTGCTCTCCACCCTCTCCTGCTCTCCACCCTCTCCTGCTCTCCACCCTCTGCTGCTTGTTGTTGTTGCACAGGTCAAATCAAATCAAATTGTATTGGTCGTGTCTACATATTTTGCTGATGTTATCGCAGGTGCAGCGAAATTATTGTGTTTCTACCTCCAACAGTGCATTAATACCTGCTATGTTCCTAGCTCCAATGGTGCGGTCAAACATAACAATACACACAAATCCCCAAAATAAAAGGAAAGGAATTAAGAAATATCAAGTAATGTCAGAGTCCGGAATATAAATATATATGTATAGGATGGTGTTTATAGACATTTATGGACAGTATATGACTAGAAAAGGTGTGTACAGCAGTAGTTATATAGGATGAGCCTTAACTAGAATACAGTTTATACATATGAAGTGGGTAAAACTGTATGTAAACATGAATAAAGTGATCGGTGTTCAATGATTATGTACACAGGGCAGCAGTCTCTAAGGTTCAGGGTTGAGTACCGGGCGATAGCAGGCTAGTAACAGTGACTAAAGTTCAGGGCGGGGTACTGGGTGGAGGCCGGCTAGTGGTGACTGTTGAACAGTCTGATAAGATCACATCAAAGTCAGCAGAGCAATAGACTGGTGTGCTTACGGCATGTGTGTATGTGGCATGCCTACTGACAAATGCTGCATCTGTATTTGTTGGGGATGAGTGTCCCTGTATGCAGGTCTCATCTGTCTTACCATACTCACCACCTCCCTAACAGCCTCAAATCTCATAAGCAGCATCTGTTGTTCCGTCTCCCAAAAACTCCATTAGAAATGCCATCTATTAGCCACAGAACTGGCCACGGGGAGACATTTGGTTTGGCTGGTATTGTGACTGGGCCCCATGGGCTAGTGATGGGAGGGCAGGGATGGAGGGATAAATAGAGAAGATGAATGGACAGGAACAGGATCAGTGACAGAATCATCAACAACCCCCAGGGCACAAATGACCACAGCCCTCCATTCCTCCAGCCCATCCATCCCTCCATCCATTTTCTTCTCTTTTCCTCTCATGTCCATCTCTTATCTCCATCCTCTCCATCCCTTTCCCTGACAGATCTACACAATCAAATTGCATACAGGGGAATCATGTGTAACATCCGTATCGCAGAAGCATCTATTTCTAAATATGTTAAGTAAGGATCGGACCCTTTTTTTAAATAATTCACGACTAAAATTACATACCCAAATCTAACTGCCTGTAGCTCAGGAGCTGAAGCAAGGATATGCATAATCTTGATACCATTTCAAAGGAAACACACAAACACAAGTTTGTGGAAATGTGAAATGAATGTAGGACAATATAACACATTAGATATGGTAAAAGATATTACAAAGAAAAAAACATGCCTTTTTTTGTATTTTTTTTTTGTACCATCAACTTTGAAATGCAAGAGAAAGGCCATAATGTATTATTCTAGCCCAGACGCAATTTAGATTTTGGCCACTAGATGGCAGCAGTGTATGTGCAAGGTTTTAGACTGATCCAATGAACCATTGGATTTCTGTTCAAAATGTTGTTGTATTAAGACTGCACAAATGTGCCTAATTGGTTAATTAATAACTTTTCAAGTTCATAACTGTGCACTCTCCTCAAACAATAGCATGGTATTCTTTCACTGTAATAGCTACTGTAAATTGGACAGTGCAGTTAGATTAACAATAATTTAAGCTTTCTGCCAATATCAGATATGTCTATGTCCTGGGAAATGTTCTTGTTACCTACAACCTCATGCTAATGGCATTAGCCTACGTTAGCTCAACCGTCCCGAGGGGGACCCACCAATCCTGTACAGGTTAATTTCTCTTCCTCTTCGCATTTTCGTCTCTTACTCTCCCCATGCTCCTTATACCAACTTCTTCATAATTTATCCCTCTTATGGTCTTTCTCACATTCTCTATCTCCCTCTCCATCCCTCCTTCCCTCCCTCCGTGAGATCTATCTCTTGCAGGTGGAGGTGAGATAAGGTGTGGGTGTCAGAGTAATGGGGCTTGTCTCCTCTACAGTGATAGAGCTCTACTGCAGCAGGTACATCCTCCAGGGCTTTACAATAACACCTGTACAACACAGAGGCACTAACAACAACACAGCATAAACAACAACAGCAGCACATCCCCTTCACTGAGCCAAAGACACACAGCATGCAGGATATAAGGAATGCAATGGATATACAAAGCAGTGATGTCTGTCACTCTGACTTACTGACTGACTTACTGGCTGATTGGCTGAATTAATGAATTGATGAATGGATGAATGGATGGATGGACGGACTGATGGATGAATGACAAATGGATGTGTACAATATTAACGAATATGGCAGGGATGTGTTCATATCATGAATGAGTAAAATAATGACTGCTTCTCAGTTACTCTAACACATTATGATGGTCACAATGTTACGCTGTCATCTAATATATATTATTAGTTTGAGTTTTATCCTGATTCCTTTTGAAGGCTACCTACAGTGGACTGATAAGATATTCTAACAAATGAGGCTCTGTGACAGTTGTTCCTGTCTTCTACTGTCATGCAGCCTGTTCCTCCATATCACAGGGAGATGACAAGCCTTGTGGGCAGGCAAGCTGGCTGGCTGGCAGGGGGGGGGGGGGGGGTGTGTGTGTGTGTGTGTGTGTGTGTGTGTGTGTGTGTGTGTGTGTGTGTGTGTGTGTGTGTGTGTGTGTGTGTGTGTGTGTGTGTGTGTGTGTGTGTGTGTGTGTGTGTGTGTGTGTGTGTGTGACAGGCCTGTCGAGCCCATCCCATTCCTCAGCATGAGAAAAACAAATAATTGTGACGCATGGAACACTGGAGCCTGCTGTCGCTCTTCCCCACTGGCACTCCATTGTGCTCGCTAGTAGGACGTATCGTAACAAATCCATTCATCAATCAATCACTCACTCAGTCAGCCCAGCCAATCAGTCAAACAAACTAAAAATAGTAAAAATACCCACCGGTGTAATCCCAACTCACCAATGGGTTTAACTCAGCAATAAAGAAGGGATATTAAAATCAATCCACCAATCAATTATTAATCAGTCATTCAATCAATATAGCAACTAGAATCAAACAATGGAAGTGCTAGTGGTGAGGACATGAGGGGATCAACTGGAAGTTAACTACTCAGTCACAGTGCCCTACAGCTTACTGTGCCCTGCAGCTCACTGTCACTCTCTTTCTCATTCTCACTTATGGAAAAAAATGATTTCACATGTGACATTTTCAAATGTTTTGCACATGTGAAACGTTTTGAAACACTTCCTGTGATGATATTTCACATGTGGATTCAAATTTTTACATTATGCCCTGCAAACAAAAATGTGTTGTTAGAATGTCGCTAGAATTATACAGCAGAGTCATGTTTTAAGTGTAAAAATAATAATGACTCAATAATCCATGCTATCTGGGAAGGCTATAAAGTCCAAAAGCAGTGTAAAAATACTTAAAAGTACTAATGTCATTTTTTGGGGTGTATTTGTACTTTACTTTACTATTTATATTTTTGACAACTTTTACTTTTACTTCACTACATTCCTAAAGAAAATAATGTACTTTTTACATCCATACATTTTCCCTGACACCCAAAAGTACTTACATTTTGAATGCTTAGCAGCACAGGAACATTTTCAAATTCACACACTTACCTAGGGAACATCCCCTGGTCATCCCTGCTGCCTCTGATCTGGTGGACTCACCAAATACAAATGCTTAATTTGTAATGATGTTGTGAGTGTTGGAGTTTGCCCCTGGCAATCTGTAAATAAATCAAATAAAATGGTGCCGTGCGGTTCGCTTAATACAAAGAATTTTAAATTATTATACTTTTACTTTTGACTCTTAAGCATATTTGATCAATTACATTTACTTTTAATACTTAAGTATATTTAAAACCAAATAATTTTGGACTTTTACTGAAGTAGTATTTACTGGGTGACTTTCACTTTTACTTGAGACATTTTCTTTTAAGGTATATTTACTTTTACTCAAGTATAACATTTGGGTACTTTTTCCACCACTGTTCACATATTACAATGTAAACATACTTTTTATCCGTCTGTCTGCATTTTTCAAGACATGGCATATCGGCTGGACGATTCCCTTCTCATCACTCATTTTGAAAAAAAGTTTATACGGATTTCGTATAAAAACTAAATCAGTCAAGCCTCCATCATTGACACAATGGAAAAATCTAATGATTTATTATTTCAATATTGAAATAGCATGGGCGACTGAGAAAAACAAATTGGTACAATTTAAGGCAAACAATAACACTACACTAAGGATAGAGGTGTCAGCATGCAGGTCTGGGCAGAGAAGATGTAGTCATTGTTTGTTTTTGCGTCTGTACTGTAAGTTATTGTTTGTATGTATAATAAGTTTGTATCTGGAGTGGAAAAAAATATTAAAGTTTTCAACTTACATATTTGACACACTTTGACATATATGATTATATTGTGTATGTACACTGAGTGTACAAAACATTAGGAACATCTGCTCTTTCCATGACATAGACTGATCAGGTGAATCCAGGTGGAAGCTATGATCCCTTTATGATGTCACCTAAATCCACTTCAATCAGTGTAGATTAAGGGGAGGAGACAGGTTAAAGAAGGATTTTTAAGCCTTGACACAATTGAGGCATGGATTGGGTATGTATGCCATTCAGAGGGTGAATGGGCAAGACAAAATACTTAAGTGCCTTTGAACAGGGTATGGTAGTAGGTGCCAGGCTCATCGGTTTTGGTGTGTCAACAACTGCAACGCTGCTGGGTTTTTCACGCTCAACAGTTTCCTGTGTGTATCAAAAATGGTCCACCACCCAAAGGACATCCAGCCAACTTAACACAATTGTGGGAAGCATTTGGGAACACTTGACACCTTGTAGAGTCCATGCCCCGATGCATTAAGGCTGTTCTGAAGGGCAAAAGGGGTTGCAACTAAATATTAGTGTTTTGTACACAGTGTATATTGATACAGTAATTGTCCTCACCTGGGATTTGAACTCACAACCTCTTGATTCATGGCATTCCAATCTTCATGTTACACCAACATGTTTGTGTAATTGAGTGGTTTCATGTGTATTCGCACACTTTGTACTTCAAAGTAAATCTCAGCTTTGTATAATGCACTCAAGAAAAACTATTATATTTATCATAGTGATTCAGGAGTAACATTAAAACATAACAATATGCCCCATTAACCACTAGGCAGCAGGTAGCCATTGGGCCAGTAACCGAAAGGTTGCTGTATCGAATCCCTGAGCTGACAAGGTAAAAATCTGTTCTTCTGAGCAACCATTGTTCCCCTGGTCCCAAAGATGTCGATTAAGGCAGCCCCCCGCACCTGTCTGATTCATAGAGTTTGGGTTAAATGCAGGAAGACATCTCAGTTCAAGGCATTCAACTGACTATGTATCCGTTTTTCCCAACAACATTAGACACCTATACAGAACACTGTCAAATTGCTGAAAAAAAGTAAATAGAATTAATGATGAGAGAATAGTCAGATTAACTGCTAACTAAAGCAGTGCAGAAGCACACTTTTGCTAAGAGCAGTGATGTATTATACAGTGAGGGAAAAAAGTATTTGATCCCCTGCTGATTTTGTACGTTTGCCCACTGACAAAGAAATGATCAGTCTATAATTTTAATGGTAGGTTTATTTGAACAGTGAGAGACAGAATAACAACAAAAAAGTCCAGAAAAACACATGTCAAAAATGTTATAAATTGTTTTGCATTTTAATGAGGGAAATAAGTATTTGATCCCCTCTAAATCAGAAAGATTTCTGGCTCTTAAAGGGAGTGCTCCTAATCTTAGCTTGTTACCTGTATAAAAGACACCTGTCCACAGAAGCAATCAATCAATCAGATTCCAAATTCTCCACCATGGCCAAGACCAAAGAGCTCTCCAAGGATGTCAGGGACAATATTGTAGACCTACACAAGGCTGGAATGGGCTACAAGACCATCGAGAAGGTGACAACAGTTGGTGCGATTATTCGCAAATGGAAGAAACACAAAAGAACTGTCAATCTCCCTTGGCCTGGGGCTGCATGCAAGATCTCACCTCGTGGAGTTGCAATGATCATGAGAATGGTGAGGAATCAGCCCAGAACTACACGGGAGGATCTTGTCAATGATCTCAAGGCAGCTGGGACCATAGTCACCAAGAAAACAATTGGTAACACACTACGCCGTGAAGGACTGCAGCGCCCGCAAGGTCCCCCTGCTCAAGAAAGCACATATACATGCCCGTTTGAAGTTTGCCAATGAACATCTGAATGATTCAGAGGACAACTGGGTGAAAGTGTTGTGGTCAGATGAGACCAAAATTGAGCTCTTTGGCATCAACTCAACTCGCCGTGTTTGGAGGAGGAGGAATGCTGCCTATGACCCCAAGAACACCATCCCCACCATCAAACATGGAGGTGGAAACATTATGCTTTGGGGGTGTTTTTCTGCTACGGGGACAGGACAACTTCACCGCATCAAAGGGACGATGGACGGGGCCATGTACCGTCAAATCTTGGGTGAGAACCCCCTTCCCTCAGCCAGGGCATTGAAAATGGGTCGTGGATGGGTATTCCAGCATGACAATGACCCAAAACACAAGGCCAAGGCAACAAAGGAGTGGCTCAAGAAGAAGCACATTAAGGTCCTGGAGTGGCCTAGCCAGTCTCCAGACCTTAATCCCGTAGAAAATCTTTATAACATTTTTGACATGCGTTTTTCTGGATTTGTTTGTTGTTATTCTGTCTCTCACTGTTCAAATAAACCTACCATTAAAATTATAGACTGCTCATTTCTTTGTCAGTGGGCAAACGTACAAAATCAGCAGGGGATCAAATACTTTTTTTCCCTCACTGTAGGTAATGAATGTGTAGGGGACTTCTGAGCACGCTACAGACTTTATGGTGCAGCAGATAGATCAGTGTACCCCAAATCCAGAGGTTAATGAGTTCAAACCCAGGTGCGTTCATATTGTAAAGTGATCATGTCAAATGTCATCATATTGTCATTGATTAAAGATTTGTACACTAGTTTAGCTGAACAGCAGACTACTTGCTGTGAAAATCTTCAAATGTGATAATCTATCTCAATGTGGAATTGCCTTTTCACAGTAGTGTGTAGTTTCATGGTATCACATGTTGAACTTTTGCATTTATTTCACATAAGATCATGTTTTCACATGTGTAGGTTCATGTTATCACATTACCGTCACTTTTTTTCCGTAATGGAAGAATCGATCTCTCTCTTTCTCTCTGCATGGGAAACATGTTTACTTTGCCAAAGCAAGTGAAATAGATAATTAACTAAAGTTAAATAAACAATCAGAAATGAACAGTAAACATTACACTCACAAACGTTTCAAAGGATAAAGACATTTCAAATGTCGTATTATGGCTATGTACAGTGTTATAACAATGTGCAAATAGTTAAAGTACAAAAGGGAAAATACACTGCTCCAAAAAATAAAGGGAACACTAAAATAACACATCCTAGATCTGAATGAATGAAATAATCTTATTAAATACTTTTTTCTTTACATAGTTGAATGTGCTGACAACAAAATCACACAAAAATAATCAATGGAAATCCAATTTATCTCACCCATGGAGGTCTGGATTTGGAGTCACACTCAAAATTAAAGTAGAAAACCACACTACAGGCTGATCCAACTTTGATGTAATATCCTTAAAACAAGTCAAAATGAGGCTCAGTAGTGTGTGTGGCCTCCACGTGCCTGTATGACCTCCCTACAATGCCTGGGCATGCTCCTGATGAGGTGGCGGATGGTCTCCTGAGGGATCTCCTCCCAGACCTGGACTAAAGCATCCGCCAACTCCTGGACAGTCTGTGGTGCAACGTGGCGTTGGTGGATGGAGCGAGACATGATGTCCCAGATGTGCTCAATTGGATTCAGGTCTGGGGAACGGGCGGGCCAGTCCATAGCATCAATGCCTTCCTCTTGCAGGAACTGCTGACACACTCCAGCCACATGAGGTCTAGCATTGTCTTGCATTAGGAGGAACCCAGGGCCAACCGCACCAGCATATGGTCTCGCAAGGGGTCTGAGGATCTCATCTCGGTACCTAATGGCAGTCAGGCTACCTCTGGCGAGCACATGGAGGGCTGTGCGGCCCCCCAAAGAAATGCCACCCCACACCATGACTGACCCACCGCCAAACCGGTCATGCTGGAGGATGTTGCAGGCAGTAGAACGTTCTCCACGGCGTCTCCAGACTGTCACGTCTGTCACATGTGCTCAGTGTGAACCTGCTTTCATCTGTGAAGAGCACAGGGCGCCAGTGGCGAATTTGCCAATCTTGGTGTTCTCTGGCAAATGCCAAACGTCCTGCACGGTGTTGGGCTGTAAGCACAACCCCCACCTGTGGACGTCGGGCCCTCATACCACCCTCATGGAGTCTGTTTCTGACCGTTTGAGCAGACACATGCACATTTGTGGCCTGCTGGAGGTCATTTTGCAGGGCTCTGGCAGTGCTCCTCCTGCTCCTCCTTGCACAAAGGCGGAGGTAGCAGTCCTGCTGCTGGGTTGTTGCGGTCCTGATGCTGGGTTGTTGCCCTCCTACGGCCTCCTCCATGTCTCCTGATGTACTGGCCTGTCTCCTGGTAGCGCCTCCATGCTCTGGACACTACGCTGACAGACACAGCAAACCTTCTTGCCACAGCTCGCATTGATGTGCCATCCTGGATGAGCTGCACTACCTGAGCCACTTGTGTGGGTTGTAGACTCCGTCTCATGCTACCACTAGAATGAAAGCACCGCCAGCATTCAAAAGTGACCAAAACATCAGCCAGGAAGCATAGGAACTGAGAAGTGGTCTGTGGTTACCACCTGCAGAACCACTCCTTTATTGGGGGTGTCTTATGAATTGCTTATAATTTCCACCTGTTGTCTATTCCATTTGCACAACAGCATGTGAAATTTATTGTCAATCAGTGTTGCTTCCTAAGTGGACAGTTTGATTTCACAGAAGTGTGATTGACTTGGAGTTACATTGTGTTGTTTAAGTGTTCCCTTTATTTTTTTAGCAGTATATATAAACGTAAATATGGGTTGTATTTACAATGGTGTTTGTTCTTCACTGGTTGCCCTTTTCTTGTGGCAACAGGTCACACATATTGCTGCAGTGATGGCACACTGGCATTTTACCTAATAGATAAGGGTTTTGTTTTTGAATTATTTGTGGTTCTATGTAATCTGAGGGAAATATGTTTCTCTAATATGGTCATACATTTGGCAGGATGTTAGGAAGTGCAGCTTAGTTTCCACCTCATTTTGTGGGCAGTGTGCACATAGCCTGTCTTCTCTTGAGAGCCAGGTCTGCCTACGGCGGCCTCTCTCAATAGCAAGGCTATGCTCACTGAGTCTGTACATAGTCAAAGCTTTCCTTGAGGTATTCTGGTATTCTGCCACCGTGTTCTCTCTGTTCAGTGCCAAATAGCAATTCAGATTGCTCAGTTTGTTGGTTAATTCTTTCCAATGTGTCAAGTAATTATCTTTTTGTTTTCTCTTTTCTGGATTTTGATAATTAGCGGGTCTCTTCCTAATTCTGCTCTTTATGCATTATTTGTTGTTATATGTTGTACAAGGAGGATGTTTTTGCAGAATTCTGCATGCAGAGCCTCAATTTGGTGTTTGTCCCATTTTGTAAATACTTGGTTGGTGAATGGAACCCAGACCTCTACAACCATAAAGGTCAATGGGTTCTATAACTGATTAAAGTATTTTTAGCCAGATCCTAATTGGGAGGTTGAATTTGATGTACTTTTGATGGCGTAGAAGGCCCTTCTTGCCTTGTCACTCAGATCGGTCACAACTTTGTAGAAGTTACATGTGGTGCTGATGTTTAGGTCCGAGGTAGGTATAATTATTTGTGTGCTCTAGGGCAATGGTGTCTAGATGGAATTTGTATTTGTGGTCCTTGCAACTGGACCTTTTTTGGAGCACTATTATTTTTGTCTTACTGAGATTTAATGTCAAGGCCCAGGTCTGACAGAATCTGTGCAGACCTGGGCCTTGTGTTGCGTCATACTGCGGCACACCTTGCATGCTCAGCATTCTGTGGCACATCATTTAATTCTCAGCCAATTTTTCTGCTACTGCAAGTTATTGCTAGTTTGACCACCAGAGGGCATCTTTGAGAAACATTTGATAGTCTTCCATTTGGCAGACACGCGGGAGACTGGGGTTCAATCCCCCAACGGGGAGGGAAGGAGTAGGCTGTCCTTGTAAATAAGAATGAGTTCTTAACTGATTCCGTATGTGTTATTTCATAGTTGTGATGTCTTCACTATTATTCTACAATGTAGAAAATAGTCAAAATATAGAAACATCCTGGAATGAGTAGGTGTGTCCAAACTTTTGACTGGTATTTGCTTAATTAATTTGATTAATATTATGGTGTTTCTATTCCATGAAAAACACAAAACCCTCTGGGTAAATTCAGACCGTTTCGCTCTTGAAGCGCACACTGGACGTTCGGGCCGAGGCAGTCAAGCACCCAAGCTAACGTTGGCTAGCTTGCTAGCTACTTCCAGACACAAATGAGACCACTCTGACCATTTTACTCACCCTAGCAGAGCTGGTTAGGCAGTTTTTGTGGGCCCAGGTCTGGCAGAATCTATGCAGAAGATCTAGGTGCTGTTGTAGGCCCTCTTTGGTTGGGGAATGAAGCACCAGATCATCAGCAAACAGTAAACATTTGACTTCAGATTCTCTCTCTCTTTCTCTCTCTCCATCTGCCTCCCTCCCACTCTCTCTTTCCTCCTCCCCTCTCTGTTTGATTTACTTTTTTACTGTCCATAAAACTGTCCCTAACAGAGCGATATCATGAAGCCACAAAACAATATGCTGCATGTTTTGAATAAAAGGCTGTGGGGGAAATGAAGTTGTGTGTGGCAGGGGAGAATGGAAGATGTGGAAGAAGAGCGGGCGGCCAATACTAATTTCTCTCAGTTTGTCTCGGAGAAGTGGGAATGCTGAGTTTTCTGTGTGGCTCTTTGGAGAGATGGAGTTGAGAGATGGAGAGATGGAAAGAGAGGGAGTGAGGGAGAAAGAAAGAGGGGGAGATAGGGGGAGGGGTATTTACGTTGATGTGGGAGGAGAAGGTGAAAATCTTCTAGAAGAGACAGATTTAAAGAGACCGGATTTTGATGTTCAGACAGTATACCGACTACAGGCATTGGCTGTAGGTAGGCATGCGCACACACAATGTACCCATTTCTCCATCTCCCCCTCACACTCATTCACATGCTTTTGAATATGATACTCATTCCATACTTGTACCATCCATACAAAATTAAATCCATCTCTTTTTTGGACTTCTTCACTCTCTCATTCACTGAAATCTCGAATCACTCTAGAGTATGACCTCTCAGACATATTGATAACAAGTGGTCCTTTCAGAGGTTTTTATCGTTGCCATTCCACATCACTCTCAGTAGAACCTTTTAAGTGTGCTGCCAGAGCATCTGACTGCCACCACAGTGTGACCTTCAAATAGAACACAGGATGAAAGAACTGACTGCTCTGAATGCCTGCTCTTTTCCGGGACTCTGTCTGTGGCTTTTGATTTAGTAAAGTCACCTTGTTCTATCCAAAAAGCCTTTTTTTTGTATTTGACAGATTTTTTATGTCTAAACCAGCCACGGCAGTGCTAGATGTCTTTTTGAAGCATGTTAGACATGGAGAGACTCAATGATGAATCAATCCTGGCAATACCAATGTGAAAAAATTCACTCTAACTTCCTATTCCAAAACTGATATTGACTTTGCTGACTTTGTCATCTAACACTCACAGAGACAGGGTGGAATCAGAACACCCATTTGCTCAATAATCATGGGACGTGACATCTACTACCCATTATGCCCGGGCTGTAGCATTGGGGGTCGGTGCAGAGGGGTCGATCCCCTGTTTAAACATCTTCATTTGCTTTGTTTGTTTCCTTGGATTGATAGGGATTATTCACTCTTGCATCTGAGATATATATTTAAAAAAAATCTCTCTCTCTCTCTCTCTCTTACTCTCTCTTGCTGACATTCGCTCATACAATAGGAAGTGGTCATTTGAAGTATATGAGGAAGTAAATTGTTAAATGCATGAAACTACGTGCAGAAAGAAAACAGTTTGACCGTGGAACACCCTCAAATAATCAATCCATTTCCCTTGTGTTTTAACCGTACTTGAAACATGTTGGAATAAATCTTTCCCAACCCAAATCTTTTACAACAAACATATAGAATATCTATGCTCAACCGTTTCACGTCTCAAAATAACACCTGTATCTCTCTGACTATGGAATCAATGGACCAATGTTTTATGGAAGGATCTTCTGAACATATCCAATGAACCCTTTGAACAAGAAGTCACTTCAGACTGAGTTAACCCCCTTGAAGTTTCATAATTAACAAGACCAACATATGACCTCGCAGATTAAAATAACTGCTAATCTGGGAACGACAGAAAAACAGGACAGTGGAAGAAGATAAAGAGAAAGAGAAAAAGGAAGTTGATTGGCAGTATTGATGTCGGCCTCAACGCCGAGGATCAACAGGGACTTTTCTGTGGAATTAGAGGTGATTAAACGTAGTGATTTGGAATAAATACCAATTTAATGTGATTCCTATTCAGAGTGCTGGGCTGCTGAGGATAGAGATTGGCACAGAGCATTCATTGCCATTGGGGAACGGCTAGGTATTAGCACAAGATGAATGTGCTTTAATGACAAATGTTGCAGGAAAGACGGTGAGGCGGGCTGTCAAAACGATACGGGAACTCCTTTGATGTTTTTCTGTGTGTGTGTGTGTGTGTGTGTGTGTGTGTGTGTGTGTGTGTGTGTGTGTGTGTGTGTGTGTGTGTGTGTGTGTGTGTGTGTGTGTGTGTGTGTGTACGTTCATGCATGTGAACTTACATATGCACAGTGTGTGTGTGTGAGCTTGTGTGCATGTGAGTGTGTGTATCCACTGCTTATTTGTATTTTCCTGCGTGAGTACACACTATCCCAGCGTAAAAACATAATTTATATCTGAGACTAGTGACTAGTAATAACACCTGTGGAGAAAACTGCTGCCTTTAAATCCGTAAACTCCCCGTAACAGCGGGCTTAGCACCGCCGTTCCTCTTAGCGGGTTATTTTACACGGCTAATGCTTTATTAACTCTGCATCACATGGCTAAACACGGTACAAATGTGTCTGCTGGGCTGCATCTCAAATGGCACCCTATTAGAGGTAGGGCAATATATAATGTAATCTATAGGGAGTAGGGTGCCATTTGAGACACACCCCTGCTGTTGATACTTCCAGCACCTGTACGGCAACTTAATGGCTTTCTGTGGTAATGAACTAAAGCATTGTGAAAACACATGAATGGGACAGAGACGCAGGGGAGGAATGTCAATGGCTTGCATATTTGTTTTTCATACATTTCTAATTCTTCCAGCCGCACTCATTATGCATATTTTGTGCTTCAAATGAAGCAATAGGAATTTTTGCATTTTAATGATTGCTTTTCCATCTGTGATGGTTGGTTTGTCAGGTATGTGTGCCTGGCATCCTATACAGTGAGAGTGAAAGCATGGTGGTGGTGGTGGTGGTGGTGGGTGTGTGTGTGTGTGTGTCTCCCTGTTAGCCATAGCTTAGCTTGGCTAATACCTGGACATGGGTTTAGAGAAGCGCTGAAGCCATTAAGGCAGAATATTCAGCATTGTTACAGCTAGTCAGGTGTGTAACACACTCACAAAAGTGTCACTTCAGACAGCGTTTACAGGCAGAAAGCTAAATGTGAACATAGAGACGCACAGCATTCAAGCAAGGATGCTAGGCTAATTGCCATTCCCATGAAGTTTTTTTGCAGTTGGCTGAGCAACAGGAAGTGTAGCCACACCAATGTGCCCAAAATAGTAGGCATCTGATTGAAAAAGAGGAGGGAAAAGGTTAATGTCCTTATAAGTTACTTTGTGAATGCAGTGTGTTGGTAATAACGTTTTAGTCATTTATCCAGAGTGACTTACAGGGGCAATTAGGATTAAGTGCCTTGCTCAAAGTTACTTCACTTCCAAACTGGACCTGCTTTCTCGTCCTAGTGTATTAGCAGTTACTAAGTTGCTATGGAAACGGCACTACAGCAGTGGCAAATGACATTTTAACAGGAATCCAAACGTTCTACCTATAACATAATTTCTGTCTATATATCTGTCGCCTTATCAAATATGGGATTTGTGTTTTCCTGAACCCAGAATGGAGTATATATCATCTCCCACATCACCAACAGCAGTCTTACAGGTCCTGACCACATCACCAACAGCAGTC
Source organism: Salmo salar (assembly GCF_965601325.2). Taxonomy (NCBI): domain Eukaryota; kingdom Metazoa; phylum Chordata; class Actinopteri; order Salmoniformes; family Salmonidae; genus Salmo; species Salmo salar. The sequence continues at coordinate 46,822,720 of NC_138297.1, forward strand.
TTACAGGTCCTGACCACATCACCAACAGCAGTCTTACAGGTCCTGACCACATCACCGACAGCAGTCTTACAGGTCCTGACCACATCACCAACAGCAGTCTTACAGGTCCTGACCACATCACCAACAGCAGTCTTACAGGTCCTGACCACATCACCAACAGCAGTCTTACAGGTCCTGACCACATCACCAACAGCAGTCTTACAGGTCCTGACAAAATCACCAACAGCAGTCTTACAGGTCCTGACCACACCACCAACAGCAGTCTTGCAGGTTCATGGACCTGTCTTCACTTGCTGTTCTCTTCATGGTTAGTTGTCTCTTTTCTCCAGTTTTGGGCCCGGAGGCAAGGAAAATGTAAACAGTTTTGACAAGGTTATCGCGTATCTCTCATGACAGTCGTCCCTCCATTCTGCACAACGTTTATGCAAACTTTTCCTCTCCTGCCGACGTGTCTCCTGGCTTTTTAACCTCTTCAGCGTCTCGTCCCGTAAGCGGGATCAACTTCCAGCGAAAAACTCCTAGCGACATTAGCATAACGAATTTTTTTTTTTTTTTTTTTTCCAATATAGGACTGTCTCATCTCGTTTTATAGATACACCTCTCTTGAATCGACCCTCGTCGTCCGATTTCAAAAAGGTTTTACAGGAAAAGCACAACATTAGATTATGTTAGAGGAGTACATGGAAAAAGTAGCAACATTTGAATTTTCCGACCAACCACATGCATCATAAATAACCAAAAAACAGCTAAATGCAGCACTAACCTTTTACAAACTTCATCAGATGACACACCTAGGACATCATGTTACACACAGCATGCATTCTTTTGTTCAATAAAGGTCATATTTATATATAAAAACAGCATTTTACATTTTACAACTATTTTCCCCTCAAATGCGTCCCGGGAAACAGTGCTACAATTCCCTAAATTACTATTCGAAAACAATTTTTTTAATTTATATTGTCAATCTAACATTTATAGATGAATATCTCTTGAGAACACCTGTCATACCAGATTTTAAATTAACTTTACTGGGTAATCACACTTTGCGATAAAAGGAGATGCGATACTCAGAAAATGAGCCAGGAAAACTAGCGCGTCGCCATCTTGGAACAATCGCAAGTCACATCTGATCTTGTATAATATTGTCAATAATCGCCTACCTTTAGTTGTCTTCATCAGAAAGCACTTCCAGGAATCCCAGGTCCACAACAGATGTATTTTCGGTCGAAAAAGTCCATCCTTCATGTTCCATTAGCCTGCTGTTGGTAGCGCGTCCTAGGGCTGTCTCCAAATGCTCCGACGTGCACGGGACTGCAGTTTCGGAAAATGAGATTTTTCCCTCCTTTGGGTTCGTTCAAACATGTCAAACGTTGTAAAACATTAATCTTCAGGGCCTGTAACACCAAGAGAGCCAATAAGATTCGACGGGGACGGTTGCAGAGTGTTTTAAAACGTTTCCAAAGGTGGGGGTAGACTGGGCCGCCGACGTCATAATGGTGATGGCCCATCATTCAGATGCGTGCACATTGTTAGAAAGGATTGGTGGATAGAAGAGTCTTGGCAGATGAACAGATGGCTCTTATTCAGATGTATGACTTGATTCACGTTGCGCCTGAAACAACCCTGGATAGGAAGCTCAGGGAACTGATGGTAGAAGATGTGAAGGGTTAATTTCCGAAAAACTATATCCACCAATTTTTCACATTTCAGTTTTTTCATCAGAAATGATTGCTTATGGGTACCTTCATGTGTGTGCAAAATATTGCTGTCCTCAGATTGTTTATTTACAGATTTGATATGTTTTTGTTTTTTTTAAACACTATGAGCATTCTGTTCCATTCCAGATATATTATATCCATTGTTTAGCTCGAAAGGAATGTTCATAACTAGTGTATTTGTGTATTTGACTGTGATATATGGTTGTCTCACCTAACTATCTTAGCATGAATGTACTTACTTTAAGTCACTCTGGATAAGTGCATCTGCTAAATGACTCAAATGTAAGATGCAAATTTTTTATGTACAGGTCTCATATTCCTGTATACACTTTTTTTTTGTTCTAACAAATATTAAATTGATGTCACAAATGTATAATTTGTACAGTTCTTTGTTAAAAATATAGTTATGTTACATTTAACTGTGTAAAACCTAGCAGTACTACTTGTTTCTCTGAGAATGAGGCAGGTATATAGCATTTTGAAAGAAATACATGATCATTTGTCTCTCTGAAATGAAACCATCAAGTGATAGATTTTAAACAGATACAGGTCTGTCATTGAACAACCCCAGATAGTTAAAAAACACACCCCTCTTTCATCATTTCTTGAAACAATAAAAGCTAATTTACCAGCATTGCTGAAAATGGGGTTTTGGAATCCAACTCTTCATATGGACAGAAAGAAAACAGTGCTTTTCAACTACAGTCCTTCAGGGATGTTAGGATGCTGATTCTCCTCTCTCAACGCCCTATAATGACTTCATAAATTAGTTTCAGCGTGACAGATTTTAGTTTTAGTTGTTTTTTGTTTGTTTATAGTAATAGTTAATCATAGACCAGTTATGTCCAATGACCTGTATTCTCCTGGTCTAAAACAGGCCCTGGCTAACCAATGATGGTTACGGTGAAGGCCGTTGATGAAGGCCGAAACATCAAGCTTTGAATAGTTGCTTAAATAAAATATGTTTTTAACAGTGAGCGAGCGTTTCTCCTTCATCTTATCAAGAATGATTAAAAAGGTGCATGAAGTGAAATGGAGTTGAGTGTCCTGCCACTAAATAACCACAGGGGGTTTGACTAAAATCATTTACAGGGCTGCGTTAAACTGTAGACGTCATGAGTTGGACCTTAAATTTAATTTTAAGAATCTACTCTTTACACAGCCAGTTTCAATACTTCAGTGAGCATTGGGCACTTTCAGAAATGTTTTAACTTTGCCCAACAAATTCTCACACAACCCCCCCTCACCTTTTAGCCTTCAAGACCCCCCACACTATCCCTCTTCACTATTCTACCCCTCCAAGTTATCACTTCTGTCCCATGCCAAAGCAAAAATGAATGCCCTTCAAAACATGGCAGATGTATAACAGTTTGTTGCCTAATAAAATATTTGTAATAGATATGTTGGATACAGTATGTTCTCTCTCTCTCTCTCTCTCTCTCTCTCCCTCTCTCTCGCTCTCGCTCTTCCTCCCTCTGTCTGTCTCCCTCCCTCCATAGCCCACCTCTCTCTCTCCTGGCAGTGGGTGGGTGAGTACACTGTGTCTTCTGGCCCTGTTTGAGGAACGTGGCGGTTCAGCAATGTCGTGTGTGAACGGCACCCCAGCGCTCCCCTGAGGCAAACAGAAAACAGCAAACAGAGAGAGCAGGGTGCCAATCAGCTACACACACACACACACACACGTACTCACACACACGCTGTTATATAGTATACACACACAGTTACATACACAAGGTCAAACACACACACACACACACACACACACACACACACACACACACACACACACACACACACACACACACACACACACACACACACCACACACACACACACACACACACACACACACACACACACGCACACTCTGAGATGTCCAAACACTCATTAGCTCATCACACTAGCACTGCACATTAGCACTAGAAGATCTACTTTGAAGCAATTCATTTTCAAAGTAATGACTCCTGAGAAAGAATAACAGACAAGTCATTGCATCATATACACTACATGCTTGTCGATCTCATTCCAAAATTCCATTAGTGAGGTTGGGCACTGATGTTGGGTGATTAGGTCTGGCTTGCATTTGGCGTTCCAATTCATCCCAAAGGTGTTTGATGGGGTTGAGGTCAGGGCTCTGTGCAGGCCAGTCAAGTTCTTCCACACCGATCTCGACATACCATTTCTGTATGAACCTCGCTTTGTGCATGGGGCCATTGTCATGCTGAAACAGGAAAAGGCCTTCCCCAAACTGTTACCACAAAGTTGGAAGCACAGAATCGTCTGGAATTTAATTGTATGCTGTAGCGTTAAGATTTCACTTCATTGGAACCAAGGGGCCTAGCCCGAACCATGAAAAACAGCCCCAGATCATTATTCCTCCTACACCAAACTTAACAGTTGGCACTATGCATTCGGGCAGGTAGGGTTTCCCTGTCATCTGCAAAACCCATATTCGTCCTACAGACTGCCCGACGGTGAAGCGTGATTCATCACTCCAGAGAATGCGTTTCCACAGCTCCAGAGTCCAATGGCGGTGAGCTTTACATCACTCCAGCCGACGCTTGGCATTGTGCATGGTGATCTTAGGCTTGTGTCCAGCTGCTCGGACATGGAAACCCATTTCATGAAGCTGCTGACGTTGCTTCCAGAGGCAGTTTGGAACTTGGTAGTGAGTGTTGCAACGCGCCATGCTTCAGCACTCGACAGTCCCATTCTGTGAGCTTGTGTGGCCTGCCACTTTGTGGCTGAGCCGTTGCTGCTCCTAGACGTTTCCACTTCACAATTACAGCACCTACAGTTGACCAGGGCATCGCTAGCGGGGCAGAAATTTGACGAACTGACTTGTTGGAAAGGTGGCATCCTATGATGGTGCCACATTGAAAGTCACTGAGCTCTTCAGTAAGGCCATTCTACTGCCAATGTTTGTCTATGGAGATTTCATGGCTTGTGTGCTCAATTTCATACACCTGTCAGCAACAGGTGTGGCCGAAATAGCCGAATCAACTAATTTGAAGGGGTGTCCACATACTTTTGTATATATAGTGTACAACTGATGTCTCTAAACAGACTTTCTTTTTGAAAGAGGGTTTGTTTTTCAGCTCATTTAATCAGGGTGAGTTTCTGACAGTAAATGCGACATGGGATGACAGTGAACTGCTGCCAGCTCACAAATTAAATTACTCCACAAACATTTCCACACTTCAAACATGGGCTGTTTTGGTGCAATTATCCCCCATCATTCATTTAGCTGGAGCCCATTTCTACTCAGTACTGTAACTCTCAATATTCCCACTTCTGAGACACACATTTGCATGACATGACAAGAGAAATAAGGAAAGTGTTCGTCAAACAAACGATTACCTTGTGCCCAGGACCCTCTCACAAGACAGAGTGATACATTTTCTTTATTCACTGTTTATTCGTTCATTTTCTTCTGTTCAACTCATACCATTCTCCCTTCCTCAGAAGCTCGCCCATGAATACCAAACTACGTTATGAAAGCATCTAAAAGTCACAGCCCATCTTTTTTCATAGTTTCTCTTATTGGGTTCAATGATAAAGAATGATTATTATTCCAGGCAGCAGTGGGAGCAGGAGGAGAAAACAAAAGACTTCTCCCACAGTTGCCATTTCCTTCCTCTTTTTAACCAAATTATTTTGTATGTTTTCTGTTATTGCACATAATGTTCAAGGTTGGACAGAAATTATATTCCTGTGCTGAGAGAACTCTTGAACACCAAAGGTTGTCTTACGCATCATTTAATTGATCAAATAAATATTAACGGACATTCTCATAATTCAAAGTAGGAATGTTATTTTCGCTTTTCCCCCGGAACCCAGGTAAACAGAACTGCCTGAATAGTGTCAGTTATCTAATACATCATCTTCCTCTCCTTTCCTTAATGAAAAATCCTTTCTGTTCTATTCTGGTAGAGACCGGTCTTAGAGAACACAGCTCTACTTCTGTCCTGCTGTGTCCTGGCTCCTCGGGCCCTGCGGCCTCTGTTTCTGGCCCCCGGCCCAGCACCCCGCCGGTCCATGTTACACCCTTCCGCCTGTCCACCCCAGAGGTAGTCCCACCTTCCCCACCACACCGTAGGCCGTTTCCTGCCGTGGAGGCCGGGTACGAGGGAACTCATTAGCCTTTCCCGGCCATGAGCTTTTAATTCAACACAGCCCACCACCACACATTCGCTATCCACCCTGCCAATGAACAACAGAGTGGATTACGCAGTATAAACCAAAACACACTCATATACAGACCCATGCACACATGCACGCACACATCCACAACAACAACAATCATCTTCATGGAACTGTTTTTCAGGCTGCTCAGGGAAAGTGTGGGTGAAAACAGTGGTGATTCACAGTTCACACCAGTAGCGAAGAAGACGTCACCCTTGACTGTTTCATTAACTTCTTGCGTTGCCCCTGCAGTCTAGTGCAGTGCAGACACTTTCACACTCAACCTGTTCAATAAAGGGGTGGTTATAACCTCTGACAAGTACTCACTCCCTCCCTCTCTCATCCCTCTCTCTCCCTCTCTCCTGTGTGTTTGCGCTTACTGTATGCAGTCAGTGCCAGCAGCGCTGCTGAAATACCACTCCCATAGCTAACTGTCTGCCCGACAGGCACATCTGACCTCTGTCAGGAAGAGGAATCATGAATCAGAATTAAAACAAGTGCTGCATAAGCATCTCCCAGTGTGCTTTACTGCTCAGTGCCCCACGCATAATAATGAAGAGGGGATAGATGAACAGGTAATTGCCAAAATAAAGGAAACACCAACTTAAAGTGTCTTAATAGGGCGTTGGGTCACCACGAGCCAGAACAGCTTCAATGCACCTTGGCATAGATTCTACACGTTTCTGGAAGTCTATTGGAGGGATGCGAAATCATTCTTCCACAAGATATTCCATAATTTGGTGTTTTGTTGATGGTGGTGGATTCTCCCATAAGTGTCCAATAGGGTTGAGATATGGTGACTGAGATGGCCGTGGCATATGGTTTACATAGTTTTCATGCTCATCAAACCATTCAGTGACCACTCGTGCCCTGTGGACGGGGGCATTGTCATCCTTTGGGGGCATCGCCATGGTAGCCAAAATAATGGCCTGCCCAGCATTTTTATACATGACCCGAAGCATGATGGGATGTTAACTGCTTAATTAACTCAGGAACCACACATGTGTGGAAGTACCTGCTTTTAATATAACTTGTATTCCTCATTTGCTCAAGCGTTTCCATTATTTTGGCAGTTACCTGTACGGTTATATTTAATTAAAGCACCACAGAATCTATTAAGACTGGATGTGCACAAGTCAATATGCTCAATCTGTGTTTCTCCCGCTGCTCAAGGTTCATTCTGTGTGCATCTCACCAACTTTGATCACTCATCTATCTGTCCACGACACCTATTAGCCTGGCATTGGGGAGATGTTGAATGTGGTTTCATTAGACTATTGTCAGAATGTGACTGTGTCTCATTGCTCCACATGAGTGATTCAGCTAGGTAAACAAACATATAAAGATGTTTTCCCACATTTAACTCTTCCAACATTTTCATCTCCTTCCTTCGGTCCAACTTTGTCTCCCTCCCTCTATCCCTCGCTCTATCCTTCGCTCTATCCTTCCCTCTATCCCTCACTCTATCCCACCTGCATCCATTCATTGCTATTCCCCTATCCTCTGTGTCTTAAGGCAATCCTTGAAGGAATTAAAAGTTCCCTTTTAAAAAAGTTGTCTTTTGTTATGTTTCAACTTCCCCTGAAACTTTCAAAAATTGCACTGGAAGGATGGGATGCAGCAGGGCATACATAGCAGAATTCAATTAGGGAGGGATTGAGCAAACATATTGAGGTTTGAATAGGGTGAGAGAGGACCAGAAACAAAGGTGGATAGAGGGAGAGAGAAATGAATGGATGGAGGTCGGATAGGGGGAGGGAGAGAAAGTTGGGCAGAAGGAAGGAGATGAGAAAGAGGGAAAGGGAGTGAGAGATAGAAGAGAGATAGAGGGAGAGAGGGGATATAAGGACAGAGACAGAAAGGGAACCAACCTGGCAGCGCGTGGGTGAGGAGGACACCACTGTGGGTGATGCGAGTCCACTGGAGCAACTGTTCCACAGAGACCTGGTCAGAGACATGTAGTGTCCTACTGTAGGTCTGTCCTTGGCCTGGACTTACCTGACTCACCATTCCCCCTCTCTCCTCCCAGCCGTCCGGCTCCCCAGGCAAGCTCTAGCCAGAGAAGAGGATTCCTCCTATTTTCCCTGCCTGCTGTAGGCACACAGGTGCCAGTCCCTGCAGAATTGTTTGAAGGTAGCCTCCGTGTTTGGGGAAAAAGGACCTCTCCTCGTCGTTAAAATGTCATCCTCTTTCATTTTCAAAGGGGAAATGGCACATCAATTGCCTTTCAGATAACTTTCGAGAGGGATGTGGAGAGGGAGAGAGGGATTTAAGAAAGTGCCTATCAAACTAGAGCTATTTGTGATGGACAAAACACCTTGTCTCTCCAATAGACACTAGAGAAATAAACGTGTGTTTAAGGGTAGTAATCACCTCAAAGGTTTGTGTGAACCAGTTGAATGGAGGAGATTATGGTCATTAGCAGTGATTAAAGGGATGACTTGAGTTAAAGCCAGGCTGCTATTACCTCTCCTTGTTCTCTGACAAGCCGACAAGCCTAACTCAAACATTCCCTTTGTGGTGGAAATCACAGTTGCCTCTCGAGTCCCAAACTTTTCCTTTGTTCATGATCTACACCTACAGTACTGGATATTTCAAGTTTCTTCCCTCTTTTTAGTGAAACAGTTGTAAGACATCAGCAAGACAATGTTGTGTTTTTGTGTGCATGTTGGACAGCCGTTACATACACTTAACCAGCTTCTACAGAGACAACGATTTGAATGGAGGAACCTGAAAGACAGTCGGACAAATCAACCTGGCAACAAGTATAGTTAGAAAGAGAGAGAGAGAGAGAGAGAGAGAGAGAGAGAGACACAATATCAGGGCAACGGGGGTGTAATCTGAAGAAGCCTGGGACAGAGCAGAGAGGCTTGTTTTGGTGTGTAGGCAACTCAACCCCTCATGTTATGTGAAGTCATTACAGAATCCTCCAAAAAAACTACAGCACACACACACACACACAGATTCACAAACACAGTCACACACACACAGATCAAGGGAGTATTATTACTTTCAGATTACTCTGAAACCCCTGGAGGTGAACAGGGAGACTGTGTAGACTTTCCCTCCAGTGTAGCTGAAGGGTATAGGATAAGAATCCACAGATATGCATAGTACTGTTTGCATGATAATATGGTCAATATGAGCCCTGCCAGTGTGTCAGTCTGCAGTAGCAGCCTGCAGTGTCTTAGTAGGGACAACCTGAGAACTCTCACGTATGGAACTCCACTAGGCCTCCTCCAACGGTATGAAAAGGCGTGCATCTCCGTGTCTGTTTATTATTGTGCCATCATATTTGTGGAGGAGCAATTGAGACTAATTTGTGAATATCTCCGGAATAAAAGAGAGGCAGCGATGTAACCCCCACTCCACCCCGGGCGATCTGCGCGCTGGTTCATTACGTGATTAGAATGCGGGTTGCCGTGCCGACGGGCCGGGCGCTGCTCCCTACACACTCGTGTTCTGTTTAATTGGATTAACTTAGAAGGAATTAAGCTGGTACTCAGAGGGGGTCTCGCACGCATACGTGTAAGCACAAACACACACACATACACTGAGTATACCAAACATTAGGGACACCTTCCTGATTTTGAGTTGCACCCCCCTTTTGCCCTCAGAACAGCCTCAATTCGTTGTGGTATGGATTCTACAAGGTGTCGAAAGCGTTCCACAGGGATGCTGGTCTATGTTCACTCCAATGCTTCCCACAGTTGTGTCAAGATGGCTGGATGTCCTTTGGGTGGAGGACCATTCTTCTTTAACCTGTCCCCTCCTGTTCATCTACACTGATTTGAATTGAATTTGACAGGTGACATCAATAAGAGATCATAGCTTTCACCTGGATTCACCTGGTCAGTCTATGTCATGGAAAGAGCATGTTTTGTATTATACAGTATATTCACACAAAAACACATACAGTCAGACACACACACTAATATTGTGCTAAAGACTGCACACGATACACACACACACACACACACACACACACACCTACTACACACACTGCAGGTAGAAACACACAGCGAGTTAATTTGGTCCACCACCCACTGTTGAGCCCTGCTGCTGTTCTGATCGTGGCCTTGAAACACATTCATTTCTGGACAAACTGCTCATTATAAGAGAGAGAGAGATCTGAGAGTCTCACGCTGTCTGTGCCTCTCTCTTTCTCTCTCTTTCTCTTTCTCTCTCTCTCTCTCTCTCACCCTCTGTATCTCGCTCCGTGTCTATTTCGCTCTTTCTATCTGCCCCTATCTCTCTTTATATCTACCCCTATCTCTCAGATTGAGAATTTTAAAACAGAGAGACAGAGACGTACAAATGTGGCTCTGAACACTTGATGTGACTCATTTGATGTATAACCAATGGATACGGCTTTGTTCTCTTTGAATTAGCAGAAAAAATATGCTGAACCAGTTTGATAAAGCTTGATTGACATAATTCTAAACGAACATAATACATTATTGATGACCTCTATTGATTTCCTTTAAACGCCTTTTCTCATGGGGTCTTATCTCGATGACACACGATAACAAACAGTATCAGCCCTCCACGGGCGAGATGGAGCACATTTATAGGCCTTTGTGTGTGTGTGTGTGTGTTTGGTTTTGTTTGCACCCCATCCTGATCTCCTCACCAAAAGCACTCAATAGCCATCTCTGTTAAGGATTATTGAGCACTGTATCTTTAAGGGTTGGGACACCCAAGTATGATGTCATCTGTAGTCCTTAATGATCAATTTACAATAACTGTCTAGTATTATATATTTTTTTTATGTCGTAGATTTCTCCATGTCCAGCTTGCATTCTGCTTCACAGCAGAGACGGCAGGTAGCCTAGCGATCAGAGTGTTGGGCCAGTAACTGAAATGTCGCTAGTTCGAATCCCCGGGCCACCAATGTGAAAAATCTGCCCATGTGCCTTTGAGGAAGGTACTTAACCCTAATTGATCCAGGGCTTCCGTTGACTTACCTAGTGAAATAAAAGGTCACATTTAAAATATATATATATATATAATAATAGTAATAATAATAATGGTTGACGCTGGCCGTGAACCGTCTCTCAGAGCGTATCTTGGGTGTAGTTGGGATTTGTGGAAAAACATATTTCAATTTCCCAGGCGTATAATACACACTACGCGTGTGAAACAGGACAAATATAAGCACCACCAAATAAGGATTGATTATTATCATGACAGCATGGAGTCATCTAACGCGAGTTGTTTTGGCAGCTGTTTGCTTGACATGTGCCATGTCATCCTTTTCACTGCATACATAACAGCAAGAGGAGAACTATGGAATGCGTGTGTGTCTGTGTGTGTGTGTGTGTGTGTGTGTCTGTGTGTGTGTGTGTCTGCGTGCATGCATGGGTGCGTAGGTGCATATGTGCCAATCAAAACTGTATCGAATACCCTGTCATTGACTCACACTGGAATCCTGCCAGCTGCAACACAATTAATGTATAAAGTATGGCCAGATAGGATATTACTGTTGATATAGGGCGACCTCTGTCAATATAAGGTCACCTCTGGAAAATTCCATACAGTGAGGTTTGACATGGAGTTCTGTTACAGGCAGTGACAGCTGACTGTGGGCATCTATACACATGTACACATGGGATATAAACACAAACTCATGTATAAATGACAGTGTGGACAGGACACTCCTCTGTGTAGGCCTACAGCAAGGCAGTGGACAGTGTAAAGAATTTGACTGAACTGAGTGCTGCTGTGCTGTGTGGGCATTTGTCACTGTTTGATTGTGCGGCCAAGCTTTGTTCGACTGTTGGATTTGCATGTGGTACGCTTGGCGAGACTGGTATGGGAAACCAGGCTAGACTTAAACCAGGCTAGACTAGGTTGTGTTAGATAACTGTGGTCTACAATGGACCATATTAAAGTCTGGGCTTGCACTGCACTCAGAACTCTCCTCCTCCTCTCCTCCTCTGCTGCATTCTGCCTGCCTGGGGCCATCGTGACGCCCACTGCTTCTCCTCTCCGCTCCCATCCCTCCATCCCTCTCAGGGTATACTGTCATGTTTTTTCTACCCAATCCCTTTTTTTCTCTTCTTTTCTCCTATAGAAAAGGCTAGAAGACGAGAGAGGGTTATACAGTGAGGGAAAGAAGTATTTGATCCTCTGCTGATTATGTACGATTGCCCACTGACAAAGAAATGATCAGTCTATAATTTTAATGGTAGGTTTATTTGAACAGTGAGAGACAGAATAACAACAAACAAATCTAGAAAAACGTATGTCAAAAATATTATAAATTGATTTGCATTTTAATGAGGGAAATAAGTATTTGACCCCTCTGCAAACCATGACTTAGCACTTGGTGGCAAAACCCTTGTTGGCAATCACAGAGGTCAGACGTTTCTTGTAGTTGGCCACCAGGTTTGCACACATCTCAGGAGGGATTTTGTCCCACTCCTCTTTGCAGATCTTCTCCAAGTCATTAAGGTTTCGAGGCTGACGTGTGGCAAATCGAACCTTCAGCTCCCTCCACAGATTTTCTATGGGATTAAGGTCTGGAGACTGGCTAGGCCATTCCAGGACCTTAATGTGCTTCTTCTTGAGCCACTCCTTTGTTGCCTTGGCCGTGTGTTTTGGGTCATTGTCATGCTGGAATACCCATCCACGACCCATTTTCAATGCCCTGGCTGAGGGAAGAAGGTTCTCACCCAAGATTTGACGGTACATGGCCCCGTCCATCGTCCCTTTGATGTGGTGAAGTTGTCCTGTCCCCTTAGCAGAAAAACACCCCCAAGGCATAATGTTTCCACCTCCATGTTTGACGGTGGGGATGGTGTTCTTGGGGTCATAGGCAGCATTCCTCCTCCTCCAAACACGGCGAGTTGAGTTGATGCTAAAGAGCTCCATTTTGGTCTCATCTGATCACAACACTTTCACCCAGTTGTCCTCTGAATCATTCAGATGTTCATTGGCAAACTGCATACGGGCATGTATATGTGCTTTCTTGAGCAGGGGGATCTTGCGGGCGCTGCAGGATTTCAGTCCTTCACGGCGTAGTGTGTTACCAATTGTGGTGACTATGGTCCCAGCTGCCTTGAGATCATTGACAAGATCCTCCCGTGTAGTTCTGGGCTGATTCCTCACCGTTCTCATGATCATTGCAACTCCACGAGGTGAGATCTTGCATGGAGCCACAAGCCGAGGGAGATTGACAGTTCTTTTGTGCTTCTTCCATTTGCGAATAATCGCACCAACTGTTCTCACCAAGCTGCTTGGCGATGGTCTTGTAGCCCATTCCAGCCTTGTGTAGGTCTACAATCTTGTCCCTGACATCCTTGGAGAGCTCTTTGGTCTTGGCCATGGTGGAGAGTTTGGAATCTGATTGATTGATTGTTTCTGTGGACAGGTGTCTTTTATATAGGTAAAAAACTGAGATTAGGAGCACTCCCTTTAAGAGTGTGCTCCTAATCTCAGCTCGTTACCTGTATAAAAGACACCTGGGAGCCAGAAATCTTTCTGATTGAGAGGGGGTCAAATACTTATTTCCCTCATTATAATGCAAATCAATTTATAACATTTTTTACATGCGTTTTTCTGGATTTTTTTTGTTGTTATTCTTTCTCTCACTGTTCAAATAAACCTACCATTAAAATTATAGACTGATCATTAGTTTGTCAGTGGGCAAATGTACAAAATCAGCAGGGGATCAAATACTTTTTTCCCTCACTGTAAATAGATCTGGGAATAGTCTTCGAGTGATTCTGTAGCCTAAGAGAAAGAGGAGGGGGATATAGGGGGGGAGAGAGATAATGAATGGAGGGATCTTTTAAACAGCTGTATAGCTGTAGCTGTAACCCCCGAGGGCCAGTTGGATATAATGAATTAAGTCTGAGGGTCCTACTAATCACACCAAACAACCCCGGGTTTGTTAGGAGTACTTTGGGGTACCTGTGTGGGGTTGTTTGGGGTACTTTGAGGTACTTTTGGGTACTTGTTTGGAATGGTTTTAGGTACCTGTTTGTGGTTGTTTGGGGTACCTGTTTGTGCTTGTTTGGGGTACCTGTTTGTGGTTGTTTGGGATACCTGTTTGTGCTTGTTTGGGGTACCTGTTTGTGCTTGTTTGGGATACCTGTTTGTGCTTGTTTGGGGTACCTGTTTGTGCTTGTTTGGGGTACCTGTTTGTGCTTGTTTGGGGTACCTGTTTGTGCTTGTTTGGGGTACCTGTTTGTGCTTGTTTGGGGTACCTGTTTGTGCTTGTTTGGGGTACCTGTGTGTGGTTGTTTGAGGTACCTGTGTGTGGTTGTTTGGGGTACCTCTTTGTGGTTGTTTGAGGTACCTGTGTGTGGTTGTTTGGGGTACCTCTTTGTGGTTGTTTGAGGTACCTGTGTGTGGTTGTTTGGGGTACCTCTTTGTGGTTGTTTGAGGTACCTGTGTGTGGTTGTTTGGGGTACCTCTTTGTGGTTGTTTGGGGTACCTCTTTGTGGTTGTTTGAGGTACCTGTGTGTGGTTGTTTGGGGTACCTCTTTGTGGTTGTTTGAGGTACCTATGTGTGGTTGTTTGGGGTACCTCTTTGTGGTTGTTTGGGGTACCTGTGTGTGGTTGTTTGGGGTACCTGTGTGTGGTTGTTTGGGGTACCTCTTTGTGGTTGTTTGAGGTACCTGTGTGTGGTTGTTTGAGGTACCTCTTTGTGGTTGTTTGGGGTTATTTGTGGACATTTTTGTGCTTGTTTGTGGTTGTTTGGGGTAACTTTTGTGTGGTTGTTTGTGGTTTGAAGTGATTAGTAAGAAGTAGAAAGGGTGCAATTTGGGACACAGATTTTGAGCTGTTGAAATAAAACCCTGTTGTGTGAAAGGACAGGTGAGTCACACAAAGATGAGTCCCTCTCTCAATCTCTCCCTCTCTCCCCCTTGTTCCTTGGGTCGGGAGGGGAGGGATTGAGAGAGGGACTCATCTTTGTGTGACTCACCTGTCCTTATCACACAGCAGGGTTTTATTAAATGTGAAGCAGGATCAGAAACGTCCAGGGATTCACCAACGCTTGTATTCTTTTTATTTAATATGTGACATACTCAGCATTCAGTCTACAATGGATACAGGCTGGGTGAGGAATCTTGGTATCAGACCACACACACGTGTCGCACACTTCAACTCAAATATTGCAAATCCATAGTGCTGTTATACCCAGGGAGAAGGCAGGGAATATAAAAATGATTTCTGTGTGTGTGCGTGTGTGTGTGTGTATGTGTGTGTGTTTACTCTCAAACCCTGTGTTTTGGACCCCTGGGCCATATAATAAAACGCTTGCAATTCCAGTGAAGGAAACACACGAATGAAAAACCCTGCCTCGTCAGTTTAGCTTGTTGTGGCGAGCAACCCGGATTGTGTGAGTGTCATAGCCGTGACTAAGAGCAGTGCATCATGGGCTGTGCAGGGAGGGGAAAAATAGAAAACAAACCACAACAGGCCAATCAGTGTAACCACGGCAATGCCGGGTTAAAACATCACATGAACAGAGGCCATTTTTTTACCTCAACCTTGTCATTTTGATCCTGTCTAAGAAACAGACCGAGGCACTAGCACTCAAGCAATTTTAACTTTGTTTACTTTTTATCGTTGTTTTGCAGAGCTTCATGACAAAAATCTCAGTTTCACCGCAGTAGGCGCGAATGTTCCAAAATGAAGTCAATTAGCGGGAAGACACTGCTCTAGAATGTGACGGCAAATGCGATCATGCACGTAATGCTTTATTATAAAGGTGGATTTTATGGTGAAAATGATTTGCCCCAAACTTGAAACTCACGTGCATCATATGTATGACAGTTAGGCTCAACACCAGTTATAAAGCGGATTATTTGGCCACTTTAGTTGTGATACAAACCTTATAAAAACAAATAGGCCTATGGCTAGGCTACATGAGGTGTGCGACTATGATTTGAAAATGTCGCGAAAAAAAAAGGTATGCGCTGCTTCTGCCTCTACTCTAGCCTTCTTCCTGGTGCTGCCTGCTCAAGCCATGAATGTACTACCCTGTCTGCCAGGATCGTCTACAAACGACTTAATTCAACAACAAAAAAAGTTTTTTTATTGCATGTCTTTTTTGTTGATGTTGTTGCTTAAAGTGCTTTGCGATTGTAATGAAAGCGCTATTACAGTTAAATTGCTATTATTTATACTGAGTGTACAAAATATTAAGAACACCTGCTCTTTCAATGACATCGACTGACCTGGTGAATCAAGGTGGAAGCTATGATCCCTTTTTGACGTCACTTGTTAAATCCACTTCAATCAGTATAGATGAAGAGGAGGAGACAGGTTAAAGAAGGATTTTTAAGCCTTGTGACAATTGAGACATGGATTGTGTATGTGTGCCATTCAGAGGGTGAATGGGCAAAAAAAATGTAAGTACCTTTGAACTGAGCATGGTAGTAGGTGCCAGGCGTGGGGCTGTTCTGGGACCGTATTACCGCCAGACTGGCGGTCACGAGTGACGAAGGCAGTTAAAATCTACGTGACCCTTTAGTCATGGTAATTAGTCTTCTCCATGCGCTGATGCTGCTGATGGTTATTAGTAGCCTACCAAACTTGCTAACTGCCTGGTACTCAGCACTGTATTGTTCTTCTAATCACTCTGACATCAATGGAAATGTAATTGGAAATCTAATCAAACACTTCATGAGTGCCCATGAGCTCATGTTTAGCAAAATTTCTATAGGCTATGCAATTGCGTGAGAAAACGTTTTCATGGCCTCTATTAAAAAGAGGAGGATCCCATTATCTTTCTAAAATGGCTAGGCTTATTACATTTTATTCATCAGTACCTTGATGAATAAAATGTGCTTTTTAGCTGAAATGTGCTTCTTAGCTGAAATGCCTGTGAGAAAGACCCGTGAGCCATGTGATTGAGAGGTGCTTCGGAGCATGGCAGCCGGGAGAAGGGAACTATAATTAGCCTGTAATATTCAGCCCAAGGGCACAATGGCCACTTTGGCCGCCAAAGGCATGGATTTTTAAGGGTGAATTATGGCCACACAAGGGGGATACCGGCGGGAAATTCGAGGACTGGTGAGAATATTAACAAGTGCTTGTCAAATTGTGACTGACAGACTGATGAAGTGTGTGCAGCTTGCAACTTTTTTTCAAATCATCATTAGAGTCCCATCATGCAGCCTTAGATTGTATAAAAAATAAAAACGTATAGCCCAACATTTATATCACAACTAAAATTGTATAACTAACTCTATATTAAGCATATAGGACCAGTTTCTTTGTTAACCGCTCAACACAGAATAGCTGCATGTGCGCACTATTTTATTAAGCTATGTTCAATTGTATTCTTCATACTATAAAATACAAAAAAAATATATGTCACAGAATTCTAAGCGAATATTGTCTGTTAAATGTCTACTAGTGTAACCCCCAGCATAGCCATATCAGGGCCTAACATAAAGACAACTCAGAGTATGCTATTCTGTTCTTCTGAAATAGACTACATTTTTTTACGCTCCACAGTCACCTGTGTGTATCAAGAATG
This sequence comes from Salmo salar, assembly GCF_965601325.2. NCBI lineage: Eukaryota > Metazoa > Chordata > Actinopteri > Salmoniformes > Salmonidae > Salmo > Salmo salar. Next base: position 46,840,126 of record NC_138297.1, read on the forward strand.
GTCCACCACCCAAAGGACATCCAGCCAACTTGACACAACTGTAGGAAGCTTTGGAGTCAACATGGGCCAGCATCCTTGTGGAATGCTTTCGACTCCTTGTAGAGTCCATGCCCCGGCGAATTGAGACTGTTCTGAGGACAAAGGGGGGTGCAACTCCATATTAGGAAGATGTTCTTAATATTTGTTATACTCAGTGTATAATCCCAAGATGTTCAGAGGGAAGCTTTATATTGGTAGAAATTGGGATGAGGGAAAATGCTAACAAACCCACACACACCCTCTCTCAAAAACACACACACACGTACGCATGCACACGAGCGCACACACATACATACACACAAATATTCACACACATACATACACACAAGCCCCAGCTGTGAAAGTGGTGTTATCACAGTGAGCAGCTTAGAGGTGGTGGTGGCAATTAGAGCAGGTATGACATAGTGTAACATTCATTATATCAAATCACATTTTATTGGTCACATACACATGGTTAGCAGATGTTAATGAGTGTGTAGTGAAATGCTTGTGCTTCTAGTTCCGACAGTGCAGTAACATCTAACAAGTAATCTAACAATACCCCAACAACTACCTAATACACACAAATCTAAAGGGGTGAATGAGAATATGTACATATAAACATATGGATGAGTGATGGTCGAGCGGCATATGCAAGACGCATAAATGGTATAAAATACAGTATATAGAGCCTTGTGGTTGAGGGCGGTACAGTTGCCATACCAGCCAGTGACACAGCCCGACAGGATGCCCTCGATTGTGCATCTGTAAAAGTTTGTCATGGTTTTGGGTGACAAAACGCGACCAGGTGGACAGCAAGGAGTCATCAGGCCAGGTAGTCCTGAGGCATGGTGAGAGTGAGAGAGTGAGAAAAAATACTTAAATTCACACAGGAGAAATACTCCAGTATACTCCAATACCCTAGCCCCCTGACACATAAACTATTGCAGCATAAATACTGGAGGCTGAGACAGGAGGGGTCGGGAGACACTGTGGCCCCGTCCGATGATACCCCCGGACAAGGCCAAACAGGCAGGATATAACCCCACCCACTTTGCCAAAGCACTGCCCCCACACCACTAGAGGGATATCTTCAACCACCAACTTACTATCCTGAGACAAGGCAGAGTATAGCCCACGAAGATCTCCCCCACAGCACAAACCCAAGGGGGGGCGCCAACCCAGACAGGAAGATTACGTCAGAGACTCAACCCCCTCAAGTGGCACACCCCTCCTAGGGATGGCATGAAAGAGCACCAGTAAGCCAGTGACTCAGCCCCTGTAATAGGGTTTGAGGCAGAGAATCCCAATGGAGAGAGGGGAACCAGCCAGGCAGAGACAGCAAGGGCGGTTCGTTGCTCCAGTACCTTTCCATTCACCTTCACACTCCTGGGCCAGACTACACTCCACCATAGGACCTACTGAAGAGATGAGTCTTCATTAAAGACTTAAAGGTTGAGACCGAGTACATGTATTTCACATGGATACATTTTTACATTTTACATTTTAGTCATTTAGCAGACAATCTTATCCAGAGCGACTTACAGTAGTGAATGCATACATTTCATACATTTCATTTCATGCATTTTTTTTTTTTTTTTTTTTTTTTTAAATTTAGGCAGACCATTCCATAAAAATGGAGCTCTATAGGAGAGAGCCCTGCCTCCAGCTGTTTGCTTAGAAATTCTAGGGACATTAAGGAGGCCTGCATCTTGTGACAGTAGCGTACATGTAGATATGTACAACAGGACCAAATCGGAAAGATTGGTAGGAGCAAGCCCATGTAATGCTTTGTAGGTTAGCAGTAAAACCTTGAAATCAGCCTTAGCCTTAACAGGATGCCAGTGTAGAGAGGCTAGCACTGGAGTAATATGATCCAATTTTGGGGATCTAGTCAACATTCTATCAGCGTGTTTATCACTAACTGAAGTTTATTTAGTGCTTTATCCGGGTAGCCGGTTGTCACAGTTGTCGTAGTGATGAGACCAAAACGCAGCAGGTATGTGTATGCTCATCTTGAAGTTTAATAAATTCAAAATGAACACCAAAATAACAAAATAACTAACGATCAACAAAACAGTCTGGTAAGGCACAAGGCTAAACACAGAACAATCTCCCACAAATGACAAACACACCCTAATATATGGGACTCTCAATCAAAGGCAAATAGACAACACCTGCCTTCAACTGAGAGTCCCAACCCCAATTAACCAAACATAGAAACAGACACACTAGACTAAACATAGAATACATGAAAATCAAACAGTGCCCAAAAACCCCGGAATACTTAAATCAAATGCCCCTTCAACAAACACACCACCCCGAACCACATAAAACGAATACCCTCTGCCACGTCCTGACCAAACTACAATGACAATTAACCCTTATACTGGCCAGGACGTGACAGTACCCCCCCCCCCCCCCTAAAGGTGCTAACCCCGGAAGCACCTCAAGAAAAACAAAAACCCCAAACAACAACAAAAATCCCCCTAAACTAAAGGGAGGGAAGGGAGGGTGGCTGCCGTCACCGACGGCACTTGTGCTACACCCCCCCTCCCCAACCCAACTATGCAGATGGTGGTTCAGGCTCCGGCCTATTGTCCTCCAGTGTGCCGACCGACCCGATCAGCCTCGGACCGTAGGCAGACTCCCCCTGCTCCGGATCATGGGCAGACCTCCAACTCTCCACCCTGTATGCAGGCTCAGCAATTAAACAGTTAATCTCTTTAAGTTCTGAATTGTCAGGCTTACTCAGTTCAAGGTTGCTGCTAGACTCCCTTGGGTTTTGGTCATCGGCAGACTCTGGGCCGATGGGCCACTCTGGCAGCTCCGGGCAGTCTGGCCACTCTGGCAGCTCCGGGCAGTCTGGCCACTCTGGCAGCTCCGGGCAGTCTGGCCACTCTGGCAGCTCCGGGCAGTCTGGCCACTCTGGCAGCTCCGGGCAGTCTGGCAGCTCTGGCAGCTCCGGGCAGTCTGGCCACTCTGGCAGCTCCGGGCAGTCTGGCATCTCCGGGCAGTCTGGCCACTCTGGCATCTCCGGGCAGTCTGGCCACTGTGGCATCTCCGGGCAGTCTGGCCACTCTGGCATCTCCGGGCAGTCTGGCCACTCTGGCATCTCCGGGCAGTCTGGCCACTCTGGCGGCTCCTGACTAGTGGGCGGCTCTGGCGGCTCCTGACTGGCGGGCGGCTCTGGCGACTCCTGACTGGCGGGCGGCTCTGGCGACTCCTGACTGGCGGGCGGCTCTGGCGACTCCTGACTGGCGGGCGGCTCTGGCGACTCCTGACTGGCGGGCGGCTCTGGCGACTCCTGACTGGCGGGCGGCTCGGGCGACTCTTGACTGACGGGCGGCTCGGGCGACTCTTGACTGACGGGCAGCTCGGGCGACTCTTGACTGACGGGCAGCTTGGGCGACTCTTGACTGACGGGCAGCTCGGGCGACTCTTGACTGACGGGCAGCTCGGGCGACTCTTGACTGACGGGCAGCTCGGGCGACTCTTGACTGACGGGCAGCTCGGGCGACTCTTGACTGACGGGCAGCTCGGACGACTCTTGACTGGGATGACGCACTTGAAGCCTGGTGCGTGGTGCTGGTACTGGACGTACCAGACTGGGAACACGCACCTCCAGGCTAGTGCGGGGAGCGGGAACAGGACGAGTCAGACTGGGCTGACGCACTAAAAGCCTGATGCGTGGCGCTGGTACTGGAGGTATCGGCTTGGGAACACGCACCTCCAGGCTAGTGCGGGGAGCGGGAACAGGACGAGTCGGACTGGGCTGACGAACTGGATGCCTGGTGCATGGTGCTGGTTTTATCTTCACCAGACAGCTAGCACGCACCTCAGGACTATTAATAAATGCTACTCCAGGTGATAACATTAGGACACGCTCTGTAGGGCAAATGTCGTGCCTAAAACACCAACACAGTAGCTCTCTCATCCTTTTCTCCTCCAATTTTCCCATCAACTCCCTTATAGTCTCTGTTTCTCTTTCCTCCACTTTTCCCCTCACTAGCTCTGGTTCCATCCTCGGCTCCGCCGATCTGTCCGTGTGCCCCCCCCAAAAAAATTATTGGGGCTGCCTCTCTGGTTTAAACGCCAGTCGCGTTCCTCGGTAGCGTTCCCGGTCCTCACCGAATTCCCCTTGCTCCTTCCTCTGCTGCTTGGTCCTGGTTTGGTGGGAGATTCTGTCACAGTTGTCGTAGTGATGAGACCAAAACGCAGCAGGTATGTGTATGCTCATCTTGAAGTTTAATAAATTCAAAAAGAACACCAAAAGAACAAAAAGAACTAACGATCAACAAAACAGTCTGGTAAGGCACAAGGCTAAACACAGAACAATCTCCCACAAATGACAAACACAAACACACCCTAATATATGGGACTCTCAATCAAAGGCAAATAGACAACACCTGCCTTCAACTGAGAGTCCCAACCCCAATTAACCAAACATAGAAACAGACACACTAGACTAAACATAGAATACATGAAAATCAAACAGTGCCCAAAAACCCCAGAATACTTAAATCAAATGCCCCTTCAACAAACACACCACCCCGAACCACATAAAACGAATACCCTCTGCCACGTCCTGACCAAACTACAATGACAATTAACCCTTATACTGGCCAGGACGTGACACCGGGAAAGTAGAGCATTGCAGTAGTCTAACCTAGAAGTGACAAAACCATGAATACATTTTTCAGCATAATTTTTGGACAGAAAGTTTCTGATTTTTGCAATGTTATGTAGATGGGAAAAAAGCTGTCCTTGAAACAGTCTTGATATGTTCGTCAAAAGAGAGATCAGGGTCCAGAGTAACGCCAAGGTCCTTTTTTTTGAGACGACTGTACAACCATCAAGATTAATTGTCAGATTCAACAGAAGATCTCTTTGTTTCTTGGGATCTAGAACTAGCATCTCTGTAAATCTGAGTTTAAAAGTAGAACATTTGCCGCCATCCACTTCCTTATGTCTGAAACACAGGCTTCCAGGGAGGGAAATTTCGCATGTTTCCTTCCATGCACTTTCTGTGACTTCTAGGAAGATTTTAACCCCAAGATTTTAACCATCATTGTAAAGCCCTAGTTATATTTTGTTGCTTTGACAAAGTCATTTCTGAAGAATATTATTTATTTCATATGACTAGTGATTCATTTGAACAAAAATCCACCTGCTCCTCATTTTAAGGTTAATCCTGTTACGTCAACTGAACTCTCATTTCAACGTGGTTAAACTATTCCTTTTTATTTATATTTATTTTAAAGAAACATTGAACATCTAAAAGCAGTTGAACTGGTTCTAGTATTTTTGGCAAATTTCTGGTGTTTTGTGGTGGAAAACTGAGTGACACATCAACCCTGTTACTCAAAGGCTAGACGTTTTTTAACAATTGCATATTTTTGGGGGAAGCTTGCATTCAATTGCCCCTCCCTGTTGCACACAACAAGCTTCCATTCCAATTTTCACAAGGGGATTCATGGCTGATTTAAGGGCATTGAGAAAAGGGTGGTGGATCGGCATAATACTATGACCCTGGATTAGAAGGTTGAGTTTCGATCCCAGGTGGGGACGTTGGTTTTAAATGTTTTGGTTTAACGCTATCCCAAACCTTAACCCTTACCTTGACGTTTTGGAATGAGTGCCTATACTTAATGTTTTAACCCTATCCCAAACATCAACCCTTTCCTTAACCATTCAGATAGAGTGCCTAAACGTAATCCTTAACTTGGAATGATGGAATGATACAGAGCATAAACGTCTAATTCTGCAGTGAGACTGTGAGAGCTTGTTGAAAATCAACAACAACAAAAATCCACCAAGTTACACATCTCAAAAGGCACAGAAATGGTTGAATGACCCACATACCGTGTCTGCACTCAAAGACCAAGAGGATGGGAGAGACAGACACCAGGACAAACACACAAACACGCACACAACCCTGGCCTCCGTGCTGCAGAGTTTAATTCCCCTTGCGTGTGTGTGCAAGTGTGTATGTGTGTGTCTGTTCAGACGCATGGTGAGGCCCTTTCATCTCTCTGTGATCCCCTCTAGGGATGCGGTAAACAAGAGTACATTTGTTATCCAATAAACACCCTAAGCATCCACAACAGGAGACTAATGGAGCTAACTAGGGGGGGGGGGGGGGGGGTGTGGGTGTGTGTGGGTGTGTGTGTGTGTGTGTGTGTGTGTGTGTGTGTGTGTGTGTGTGTGTGTGTGTGTGTGTGTGTGTGTGTGTGTGTGTGTGTGTGTGTGTGTGTGTGTGTGTGTGTGTGTGTGTGTGTGTGTGTGTGTGTTTCTGTGTGTGTTTCTGTGTGTGTGCGTGTGTGTGTGTTTCTGTGTGTGGTGTGTGTCTGAGTGTGTTGTGTCAGCACTGATTAACACACACACATTCACTCACACACACAAAGCTTTCTACAGTCTGACCTACTTTGTAAAAGGTGGAACCCAACTCTGCGATTATACAGTGGCCGCTAATTTGATCAAAGAAAATCCACAAAGTAAAGATATCTGAAAATAAATTGGAGAAATTAATAACCCACAAACTTCACTGAGCTTTGGTATGGGGATAGGGGAAATTTAGATCTGTTTTCTCATTATACCATAACAAGCAAAAATGTATAACTGTATCAAAGGCTATTCAGAAAAAGAAAGAAAGCAAACAAGTGCTGGTGCTATTTAATTCAGCTAAATAAAGCTGCTTTCATTTTGAGCAGCTCAGCTCATAACACGGCAACAATCTACTGTACACATTCACTGGCAAAGTAATGAGTCAATGAGTCAATCAACAACAGACGCAAACAAACGATGCACATGAAATAAACCACTACAAATACCTCTCTCTCTCAACATAAACTGGCCAACGTTCTTTTTTTTGACGTGTGTATTTGCAGTCGGACGTCTGAGGGAAAATATATCTGGAGGATAGTTTTTGTCCAGAAACTCAGACATACAGTTGAAGTCGGAAGTTTACATAAACTTAGGTTGTAGTCATTAAAACTAGTTTTTCAACCACTCCACTATTTTGTTGTTAACAAACTATAGTTTTGACAAGTCGGTTAGGACATCTAATTTGCGCATGACACAAGTAATTCTTCCAACAATTGTTTACAGACAGATTATTTCACTTATAATATACTGTATCACAATTCCAGTGGGTCAGAAGTTTACATACACTAAGTTGACTGTGCCTTTAAACAGCTTGGAAAATTCCAGAAAATTATGTCATGGCTTTAAATTCTTTATTTTTTGTATTTAACCTTTATTTAACCAGGTAAGCTAGTTGAGAACAAGTTCTCATTTACAACTGCGACCTGGCCAAGATAAAGCAAAGCAGTGCGACATAAACAACAACACAGAGTTAGACATGGAATAAACAAGCGTACAGTCAATAACACAATAGAAAAAAAAGGAAGACTATATACAGTGTGTGCAAATGGCATGAGGAGGTATGGCAATAAATGGGCCATAGTAGTGAATTAATTACAATTTAGAAAATTAAAATTGGAGTGATAGATGAGCAGATGATGATGTGCAAGTAGAAGTACTGGTGTGCAAAAGAGCAGAAAAGTAAATAAAAACAATATGGGGATGAGGTAGGTAGATTGGGTGGGCTATTTACAGATGGGCTATGTACAGCTGCAGCGATCGGGTTAGCTGCTCAGATAGCTAAGGTTTGAAGTTAGTGAGGGAAATACAAGTCTCCAGCTTCAGCGGTTTTTGCAATTTGTTCCAGTCATTGGCAGCAGAGAACTGGAAGGAAAGGCGGCCAAAGGAGTTGTTGGCTTTGGGGATGACCAGTGAGATATACCTGCTGGAGCGCGTGCTACGGGTGGGTGTTGTTATCATGACCAGTAAGCTGAGATAAGGCGGAGCTTTAGCTAACATAGACTTGTAGATGACCTGGAGCCTGTGGGTCTGGCGACGAATATGGCAGCATGAGTGAAGGATGCATTGTTGCGAAATAGGAAGCCGATTCTAGATTTAATTTGGGATTGGAGATGTTTAATATGAGTCTGGAAGGAGAGTTTACAGTCTAGCCAGACACCAAGGTATTTGTAGTTGTCCACATATTCTAAGTCAGAACCATCCAGAGTAGTGATGCTAGTCGGGCGGGAGGGTGCAGGCAGCGAACAGTTGAAAAGCATGCATTTGATTTTACTAGCGTTTAAGAGCAGTTAGAGGCCACAGAAGGAGTGCTGTATAGCATTGAAGCTCGTTTGGAGGTTAGTTAACTTGTTGGGATAGGGGGCAGTATTTTCACAGCCGGATAAAAAACGTACCCAATTTAATCTGGTTACTACTCCTGCCCAGAAACGAGAATATGCATATAATTAGTAGATTTGGATAGAGAACACTCTAAAGTTTCTAAAACTGTTTGAATGGTTTCTGTGAGTATAACAGAACTTATATGGCAGGCCAAAACCTGAGAAGATTCCATACAGGAAGTGCCCTGTCTGACAATTTGTTCTCCTTCTAGGGCATCTCTATCAAAAATACAGCATCTCTGCTGTAACGTGACATTTTCTAAGGATTCCATTGGCTCTCAGAAGGCGCCAGAAAGCGGAATGACGTCTCTGCAGTCTCTGGGTGAAAAAAAGCAGGAGTTTTTGTGAGTGGTCAGGCTGAGAACAATGACAATGGAGTGCGCGTGCACAAGACAACTCCATGTTTTTCTTTCAGTCTATGAATGAATATAACGTCGCCCGGTTGGAATATTATGGCTATTTTACGAGAAAAATAGCAGAAAAATTGATTTTAAACAGCGTTTGACATGCTTCGAAGTATGGAATATTTTGAATTTTTTTGTCACGAAATGCGCCCGCGCATGGGAGTGCATTCTGACGAAGAACAGCAAAGGTAATCACATTTTTCTTATAGTAAATCTGAGTTTGGTGAGGGACAAACTTGGTGGGTGTCAAATTAGCTAGCCGTGATGGCCGGGCTTTGTACTCAGAATATTGCAAAATGTGCTTTCACCGAAAAGCTATTTTAAAATCTGACACCGCGATTGCATAAAGGAGTTCTGTATCTATAATTCTTAAAATAATTGTTATGTTTTTTGTCAACGTTTATCGTGAGTAATTTAGTAAATTCACCGGAAGTTTGCGGTGGGTATGCTAGTTCTGAACATCACATGCTAATGTAAAATGCTGTTTTTTGATATAAATATGAACTTGATTGAACAAAACATGCATGTATTGTTTAACACAGTGTCCAAAGACACCATAGACACCACATCATTTGAGTCAATTGGAGGTGTACCTGTGAATGTATTTCAAGGCCTACCTTCAAACTCAGTGCCTCTTTGCTTGACATCATGGGAAAATCAAAAGAAATCAGCCAAGACCTCAGAAAACAATTGTAGACCTCCACAAGTCTGGTTAATCCTTGGGAGTAATTTCCAAATGCTTGAAGGTACCACGTTCATCTATACAAACAATAGTACGCAAGTATAAACACCATGGGACCACGCAGCCGTCATACCACTCAGGAAGGAGACGCGTCTCCTAGACATGAACGTACTTTGGTGCGAAAAGTGCAAATCAATCCCAGAACAATAGCAAAGAACCTTGTGAAGATGCTGGATATAACAAGTACAAAAGTATCTGTATCCACAGTAAAACGAGTCCTATATCGACATAACCTGAAAGGCCGCTCAATAAGGAGGAAGCCACTGCTCCAAAACCGCCATAAAAAACCCAGACTACGGTTTGCAACTGCACATGGGGACAAAGATCGTACTTTTTGGAGAAATGTCCTCTGGTCTGATGAAACAAAAATAGAAATGTTTGGCCATAATGACCATCGTTATGTTTGGAGGAAGAAGGGGGAGGCTTGCAAGCCGAAAAACACCATCCCAACCATGAAGCACGGGGGTGGCAGCATCATATTGTAGGGGTGCTTTGCTGCAGGAGGGACTGGTGCACTTCACAAAATAGATGGCATCATGAGGCAGGAAAATTATGTGGATATATTGAAGCAACATCTCAAGACACTCAAGACATTCCAGTCAGGAAGTTAAAGCTTGGTCGCAAATGGGTCTTCCAAATGGACAATGACCCCAAGCATACTTCCAAAGTTGTGGCAAAATGGCTTAAGGACAACAAAGTCAAGGTATTGGAGTGGCCATCACAAAGCCCTGACCTCAATCCTATAGAACATTTGTGGGCAGAACTGAAAAAGCTTGTGCGAGCAAGGAGGCCTACAAACCTGACAAAGTTACACCAGCTCTGTCAGGAGGAATGGGCCAAAATTTACCGAACTTATTGTGGGTAGTTTGTGGAAGGCTACCCGAAATGTTTGACCCAAGTTAAGCAACTTAAAGGCAATGCGACCAAATACTAATTGAGTGTATGTAAACTTCTGACCCACTGGGAATGTGATGAAAGAAATAAAAGCTGAAATAAATCATTCTCTCTACTATTATTCTGACATTTCACATTCTTAAAATAAAGTGGTGACCCTAACTTACCTGAGACAGGGAATTTTTACTACGATTAAATGTCAGGAATTGTGAAAAACTGAGTGTAAATGTATTTGGCTAAGGTGTATGTAAACTTCCGACTTCAACTGTATACTCTGGGCCACATCTCATGCACACTTTCCTACAGGCCAATGCAGCGAATATTTGAATACCGCCGAGCCCAGGCTTGTCTGAAACACGCTTCTGTAAAAAAAACTCTGGATGAAGAAAACTGTCTGGATGCTTAGTATGTTTAATGTATCTGAAATAGGTTAACAAATCGAATAAACCGGATGAAACTTGTTTTGGTTAGTTAGCAGTCACAAGGCAAATGCATTGGTTCCCACTAATGCACCTTTCTATAAAAGCATCGTAAATGTATTTTATTTCACCTTTATTTAAATGAAATACCTTTGTATCCTTTTCGCTTTTTTAAATTAATCACCCTTTCAGGGACCGGGGAATTTTAACATTTTTACTTTGAAACTGATCTGGGCCCAGTTATCACCTCAGTTGAAAGAATCAGGGAGCATCAAAGAGAGTCTCCAGTGAGGCTACAACACCATTCCAATGCCACTGAGACACAGAGCAGGGGGGCCTTTCAAAGTGCAACACCAAAAGAGGACCCGGTGTGCCTGCAAATCACTTCCCCGCCTGGTGTTTTACAAATTAGCAAACTAGAAGCAGGAGCAGCAAACGCCTGCCTGATAATACACACACACACAAATACACACACACACCACTCTAAAAACCAGGAGCGAGGCCAAGAGTGAGCGAGGGTAAATAAATGAAACGCTTCTCATGAATCCTTCCCAACTCTTCCGCCTGCTTGATTCATTCACACAGCCCAAATGGCAAAGATGAGGATCTTAACAAATTGACGCTTAAAATCGTGTCCTCATTACATCTAACTACCTATACTACTTTGCTGAGTAGTGCGCTAGCCAGGCTATTAGCAATATAGCAACACTTATGCTGGCCTGAAAGGATGGAAAGAGAGAGAAACGAAGCTTTCCTCCCATTCTCCTGTCTCCACGTGTCCCCTCCTTGCGCTCAGAAAGGCTTCCAACACTACTTTTAACTAACTACCCCCACTATCTTACTTTGAAGCTTGTACTTTAACTGTATCATGTGAGCTTGCACTAAAAAAGTGAACTTATCATGCTGTTTTTTCTCTTCCCGTAAGTGCAAATGCTGCAATATTTCTCAAGCATTTCATGAGGTTTTCAAATTGGGGCTGGTTGGCCCCCACGGCTACAGTCATCATCAGCCCTCTCTTCTCTTCCTCCTGACGACCATACACTACCGTTCAAAGGTTTTGGGTCACTTAGAAATGTCCTTGTTTTTGAAAGAAAAGCACATTTTTTGTCCATTAAAATAACATCAAATTGATCCGAAATACAGTGTACACATTGTTAATGTTGTAAATGACTATTGTAGCTAGAAACAACAGATTTTTTTAATGGAATATCTACATAGGCGTACAGAGGCCCATTATCAGCAACCAGTATCTGGAGCATCAACATTTGTGGGTTCAATCACAGGCTCAAGATGGCTAGAAACAAAAACATTCTTCTGAAACTCATCAGTCTATTCTTGTTCTGGGAAATTAAGGCTATTCCATGCGAGAAATTGCTAAGAAACTGAAGATCTCGTACAACGCTGTGTACTACTCCCTTCAGAGAACAGCACAAACTGGCTCTAACCAGAATAGAAAAAGGAGTGGGAGGCCCCTGTGCACAACTGAGCAAGAGGACAAGTACATTAGAGTGTCTAGTTTGAGAAACAGACGCCTCACAAGTCCTCAACTGGCCGCTTCATTAAATCGTACCCGCAAAACACCAGTCTCAATGTCAACAGTGAAGAGGCGACTCCGGGATGCTGGCCTTCTAGGCAGAGTTGCAAAGAAAAAAACCATCTCAGACTGGTGAATAAAAAGAAAAGATTAAGATGGGCAAAGGAACACAGACACTGGACAGAGGAACTCTGCCTACAAGGCCAGCATCCCGGAGTCGCCTCTTCACTGTTGACATTGAGACTGGTGTTTTGCGGGTACTATTTAACGATCAATTAGCCTTTTAAAATGATAAACTTGGATTAGCTAACACAACGTGCCATTGGAACACAGGAGTGATGGTTGCTGATAATGGGCCTCTGTACACCTATGTAGATATTCCATAAAAATCTGCTGTTTCCATCTACAATAGTCATTTACAACATTAACAATGTCTGCACTGTATTTCTGATCAATTTCATGTTATTTTAATAATGGACAGAAAATGTGCTTTTCTTTCAAAAACAAGGACATTTCTGAGTGACCCCAAACTTTTGAACAGTACTGTAGATGATGTGACTGATCATAGGGCCCCTCTTCCTCCTCTTCCTCTTCTACTCGTCTTTTAATGGAGAAAAGCCATTATATCAAGGGATTTAAGTCACACTCCAAGAAATCGATCAAAGCGACACCTCCCGGGACAACATACTTAATACGGCGTTGCCGACAAACCAGTGTGGAAAGACGAGGGGAAAATGTTTAACCTTTTACTGCAGTGGGCTAAATCAGGGTCACACAGAGTGTTTCTTTGTAGTTTTAAACAAATCTACTTTGAAACAAACGTATACACCTCACACACATGGTTATGGGCTTAGAAAAAAGAAGACAGATGTACCATGTCAGATATGGAGTTGAAATGTATTACATTTTTAGTTTGCCTCTCAATATTACACTTTATATACATCACAAAAGACTGAAATATAACAAAAATGTTTGAAATAGAAACACTGGATTTTCGGCGGAATTATATTTCTTTTTTTTATTGATTAGAAAATTATGAAAAACATTAACATTACACCACTAAAGGGCGCTTTGGTCATTTGACTTTTAAATGCTTGAACGTGTGTGTGTTCATGCGTCTTTGTGCATGTGTGTGCGTGTAAGTGCATGTGTGCGCGTGTAAGTGCATGTGTGCATGTCAATGTGTCTCTGTGCGCGCATCGATGTGTGTGTTTCTTCGTACGTGCGTATCTGCATGCTTGCATTCGTGTGTGCGAGGAATCCAGAAGGATGGTTAGAACTCAGTTGGTAGAGCAAGGTGCTTGCAACACCAGGGTTGTGGGTTCGATTCACAAGGAGGACCTGTACAAAAAAAGTATGAAAATGTATCCATTCTGCTGTGGAAATTCTAGTCAATAATGAGTAGAGACAAGGTCAATCGCCAATCAGGATATTACTTTATTCAAAACATATTAATAAGGAAAGCAGATCACACCACACACACAAGTGGATGATGTGAGTGCTCTGCAATAACGATGGCTGGTCGACGAACCACCCTTAGATGATTCGTTGAGAGCCCCGACACAAAGAATACAAAGATCTTTTAAAGCGAAGATACACCCCTTTTAGTCTACATGACAAACAACAGATGTGTGGAATGGGTCACAAGGTTAGGATTCGTATGAAATAAATAATTAATTCACAGCAGACAGTATCTGCTGTAAAGACTGTTCTCGTTGTGTGGAACCATCATTATCCATACCCGTGACATCTCCACCCTGGTACCTCCCAGTACACAAACACCAACTCATTCTATGGTATACGGGCTCCGAGAGAGGACAAGACCATCATAAATCAGTTTCTAGAGTTACATCTCAGAAGCTCCTCTCAGTTCACACAGACACAGTAGAGTCCTTAGAACCCTATTCTGTTGCATAAAACAACCATTTGATGCTATAGCAGTATTAAAACATAATCTTGTAATTTCCCCACAATAATTCACTTCTGTAAGTCGCTCTGATACGAGCGTCTGCTAAATTACTAAAATGTGAATGTAAACTAGAATGACATTATTTACTGAGCATCTAAGAAAGAGAAACAGGGATACAGTACTATATGTTCCTGAAGGGTGGACTGCAAGGACATAAGAGGGGCAATCTATAGTTAGCTTAATCATATTTACCATAGCATGAATGAGGCAGCTCATTCATGCTATGGTTGACAGATTAGGCGATCATAACTGGCTGTACTGTAGTTAGCCTTTAGCGTAGCTACTGTTGTCATGGATGGGAATAATGGAAAAAAATATTATGCTCCAGGCTGTGGAAAGATGAAAGGGACATCATATTCTGTTGGATTTGGTTATTGTTCTATAAATATGAATAATGTGGACTGTTCCTTTATTATGTAAAGTAAGTGTTCCATCTCCATCTCTTTTCCTCCATCTCTCACAATAAAGAATTGCAAGACTCAGTGAGTATTCCATAATGCAGCAGAACATCTAACAGCAAGTTAGTTACAGTGAGTTTTAACTCCATATCATTATCCTGTTGAATGTTCCACATAAGCTTATCGTATAATAACATAGTTAGCCTTTATTTAATTTTAGTTACTGTAATACACAAATAAAAAACAATGTATGTTTTCAATTAAGAAATTGTAGATCAGAAAATTGCTGGGTTTTGTGCCGCAAGTGGTAGAGAACAAACACACACACGCACACACACAAACTCGGTTGTTGCTCATTTGGAGGACTGTGTGCCTTGGGTGGAGGGGGGAGCCATAGGCTCACAACAGGAAAGTAATCGACATCAGCAGCCAGTGTCCCCTGCGGTCATTACAGTCTCAGAGGGCCTCCCAAAACCTCCACACACGCCCGCGTCATCTCCCACCATGAGCTCCACATCAAAGGTACACCGCCCACAGCACCTGTAGAACACACACCTGCTCTTCCTATGTTTCCCCAAGCAACACATTGGCATACTGCCCTGTGACCCCCACACAAAAAAATACAGCCTTCCCATTCCCAAACATACAGACACCTGGACCAACAGCATACGGTCACCGCGTATACACTGGCAAACACCAGGAGAAGAGAGGGAACGAGCGAAACACACAGAGGGAGGGCTAACGAAGGATTAATAAAGGCTACAGGATGAATTGAAGACAAGCTCAGCCCATTGCATAGAATAACCTTGATAGTCTCATTTCTCAGGAAATGAAACTACTCTCACAAATAAAACTATCCGAGTTTGAAGACTGCATTAAATCACATTCTTCAAACTAATCATCTTTTTCCTGAAAAACAGCCTGATATGATGACTGATCCACTGCCAACCGACTAGTGTCTCTTTGGTGTGATTGTAGTGGTCATGGTTATCCTACATGTATGCCCGTAAGGACGGTTTAGGATATGCTGTCGTTGTTTCATTACCAACAAAGTGAATTTATTTTCGTGTCCCCCCGGGCAGTAACTGTGGTATACAGTACTGTACATAATGAAAAAGTCGAGAGAGCGATGTGTTGATGCCGTTGTTATTATTGTGTCATATGCTGTCAGAAACTCATGTTTATTTTATTCTCTGTTCCATGAGCGAAAGGTTGAGTTAAATTTGCTCTCCTCCAGAGAGGTCCATTTGCATTTATTTAATTTCTCTCTCCTGCGAAAGGAAAATACAAAAGGAGGGAAAGAAGGGGGAGCTAGAGAAGGGAGAATAAGATGGAGAAAGTGGGGGAGGAGAAAGAGAGATGGGCAAAGAGGGAGGGATGGAGAGTGGGAAGGGAAAAGGAGGGAAGGGAAGGGAGAGGGGGAGAATAAGAAGGAGAGAGATGGAGAGAGGAGATGGGGAAAGATGGAGGGATAGAGAGTGGGAAGTGAGAACAGCAAACTAAGAAGATTGAGGTAGAAAGAGAGTGACAGAGAGGTGACCAAAATATGCAGGGGAATGACAGAGATGGAATGAGATGGAAGACAGAGAAAGTAGAGGGAGGGGTGGAGAGCAAACTAGGACAACAAAGACATTGATGTAGTCATTAATAATCTGTTCATGTATTGACCTATTGAATGACAGGAGTGCTGGTTAGTGGCTGAGCTAAGGTACTACACAGTTCTTGTGTTTGACACTTTGTTGCAGAGAGAGAGAGAGAGATACTTTTTGTCTTACTTTAATGAGCCATCCTCATTACACTAAAAACAACACAGATCCCCCCCAAAAAAACACATTGTGTGCCACCACAACCTCCACACAATCACATAACAAAGTACACAACAACACATTACAATACACCCTCCAGCACCACATTTACAACCCTCCAGCACCACATTTACAACCCTCCAGCACCCCATTTACAACCCTCCAGCACCCCATTACAACCCTCCAGCACCCCATTACAACCCTCCAGCACCCCATTACAACCCTCCAGCACCCCATTACAACCCTCCAGCACCACATTACAACCCTCCAGCACCACATTTACAACCCTCCAGCACCACATTTACAACCCTCCAGCACCCCATTTACAACCACTCCAGCACCCCATTACAAGCCTCCAGCACCCCATTACAAACCTCCAGCACCACATTACAACCCTCCAGCACCCCATTACAACCCTCCAGCACCCCATTTACAACCCTCCAGCACCACATTTACAACCCTCCAGCACCACATTTACCACCCTTCCAGCACCACATTACAACCCTCCAGCACCCCATTACAACCCTCCAGCACCACATTACAACCCTCCAGCACCACATTTACAACCCTCCAGCACCACATTACAACCCTCCAGCACCCCACCCCCGCACCCATTCACCCAGCACCCTCCCCTCCAGCACCCCATTACAACCCTCCAGCACCCCATCCCCCTTCCGCCCACAACCCTCCAGCACCCCACACCCTCCGCCCCTTACAACCCTCCAGCACCACATTTACAACCCTCCAGCACCCACACCCTCCGCCCCCTTCACCCCCGCACCCCTCCCCTCCAGCACCACATTTACAACCCTCCAGCACCCCACCTCCTCCCACACCACCCTCCAGCACCACATTTACAACCCTCCAGCACCCCCACCCTCCGCCCCATTTACAACCCTCCAGCACCACATTACAACCCTCCAGCACCACATTACAACCCTCCAGCACCACATTACAACCCTCCAGCACCACATTACAACCCTCCAGCACCACATTTACAACCCTCCAGCACCACATTACAACCGTACATCCAACCCCTCCTCTCCATCTTTACACTTTTGATCATTTTTAAAACTTAAACACAACCCTGAGGTACATACAGACCATCCTATTGAATAATAACACCATCTTATTGAATAATAACACCGGGTCTGTTAGACACAACCCCCCACCCCCTCCGCGCCCCCCCACCCCCTTCGGGCACCGTCACAACTCGCACAAAGGTCAGGTGTCAGCTACATATATGCACTGCCCCGTCTAAAAATACTGCTGCCTAGCTGTGTGTGTGTTTGCGTGTGTGCATCCATGCGCAAGTGTGGGCTTGTGTGTGTGTGTATGCCTGCCTGCCTGTGTGTGCACACTCGTGTTGCGTTCACGTTGCGTTTGTTTTGTGTCTGTGTGTATGTGCATTCATGTGTTTTTTTGTCCTTGCGTGCGAGAGACAGAATGACAGAAAGCTTTCTGGAGTTTCATTCCACCATCATGATATGCTTGACTTCCTTTTCTCATTGTTTTGGAGTGGAGGTTCTGTATTTGGGAAATCTGTCAAACATACAGACACCCAGGCCTCATATAAAGTGTAACATTTAGCAGAGACTCTGAAAAGGTGTTTTTTTCCCTCAAATGACTCAGTATTTACCTGAGTGGTTTGACAGCGTGGAATGGAGCAGCAGCGGTTTCATCTTGTTTTCCAATAGAGCCTTGCCATCTCACAGTAGAGCAGTGTTATTTCCCACCACGGTCAATGCCAAGCTTCTGTCTAAAATATAAAAACTCTGAGAACTCTCACAGTTTAAAGGAAAAACATGCTGGGTGTTTCAATACAAACATATATTTGTCCACAGTGGGTTCAGGGACAACAGATCAACAGCTTTTCTACAGATAGAAAAGGGCCAGTGTGTATTGGGGACTCTGCTTGTGCATGGGGACACTAATTGGGAAACATGTTTTGTGGGGCGGTCACCAGGTCAAAATAAGGACTGACTTCCAAACAGAGTGCTTTGCACATTGATTTACTTCAAGAAAGAAATTAGTGTGTTTGTAGAGACCAATTACATTGTATTATGTGAAACTGTATAAGTGTGGAAGTGCTGTTTGGTGTTGGTAGCTGAAAAGTGTTTACAATTTACTCATCCAAAATAATGTTTTGTTGATTACCGGGACATTGATATAGTCATTAATAATCTATTCATGTATTGACCTATTGAATGACAGGAGTGCTGGTTAGCTGCCAAGCTGAATCACTACACTGTTCATGTGTTTGACACTTTATTCCAGAGAGAGAAGAAAGAAATTGAGAAACCTGTCCAACCAAAAACCCAGAGACCCAGAAAACCTGAGTCTTCACTATGGTGAATCACTAAAACAATACAGAAATACACTACAGAAGAAGGAACAGCACGTCAGAAAGCAGCTCAATGTAATTGAAGAACCCATAGACTCTAACCACTTCTGGGCAAATTGGAAAACACTAAACAAACAACAACTAGAATAGTTATCTATCCAAAATGGAGATGTATGGGTAAACCACTTCTCCAATATTTTTGGCTATATAACAAATAACAAATAGCAAACACATATACATGATCAAATACATTTACATTTACATTTACGTCATTTAGCAGACGCTCTTATCCAGAGCGACATACAAATTGGATACAGATCTTAGAATCAACTATTAACCTGTTAGCGATAGGGGGCAGTATTTTCACGGCCGGATAAAAAACGTACCTGATTTAATCTGGTTACTACTCCTGCCCAGAAACTAGAATATGCATATAATTAGTAGATCTGGATAGAAAACACTCTAAAGTTTCTAAAACTGTTTGAATGGTGTCTGTGAGTATAACAGAACTCATATGGCAGGCCAAAACCTGAGAAGATTCTATACAGGAAGTGCTCTGTCTGACCATTTCTTGTCCTTCTATGGCATCTCTATAAAAAAATACAGCATCTCTGCTGTAACGCAACATTATCTAAGGCTTCCATTGGCTCTAGGAAGAAAAACAAAACAAAACGGAGCTATTTCAATATAACTATGGATTATTTCGAACCAAAACAACATTTGTTGTTGAAGTAGAAGTCCTGGGAGTGCATTCTGACGAAGAACAGCAAAGGTAATCCAATTTTTCTTATAGTAAATCTGAGTTTGGTGAGGGCCAAACTTGGTGGGTGTCAAAATAGCTAGCCGTGATGGCCGGGCTATCTACTCAGAATATTGCAAAATGTGCTTTCACCGAAAAGCTATTTTAAAATCGGACACCGCGATTGCATAAAGGATTTCTGTATCTATAATTCTTAAAATAATTGTTATGAATTTTGTAAACGTTTATCGTGAGTAATTTAGTATATTCACCAGAAGTTTTTGGTGGGTATGCTAGTTCTGAGCATCACATGCTAATGTAAAAAGCTGGTTTTTGATATAAATATGAACTTGATTGAACAAAACATGCATATATTGTATAACATAATGTCCTGGAGTGTCATCTGATGAAGATCATCAAAGGTTAGTGCTGCATTTAGCTGTGGTTTTGGTTTTTGTGACATATATGCTTGCTTTGAAAATGGCTGTGTGATTATTTTTGGGAGGGTACTCTCCTGAGATAATCTAATGTTTTGCTTTCGTTGTGAAGCCTTTTTGAAATCGGACAGTGTGGTTAGATTAATGAGAGTCTTATCTTTAAAATGGTGTAAAATAGTAATATGTTTGAGAAATTGAAGTTATAGCATTTTTTAGGTATTTGTATTTCGCGCCACGCGATTCCACTTGCTGTTGACTAGGTGGGACGCAAACGTCCCACCTTGCCCAGGGAGGTTAACATCTGCTAACCATATGTATGTGACAAATACAATTTGATTTGATTTGATTTGACCCCACAGAGCCCCAGGACAGCAACACAATTAGAACCAACCAAATCATGAGAAAACAAAAAGATAATTACTTGACACATTGGAAAGAATTTACAAAAAAACTGAGCAAACTAGAATGCTATTTGGCCCTAAACAGAGAGTACACAGTGGCAGAATACCTGGCCACTGTGACTGACCCAAACTTAAGGAAAGTGAGCATATCCTTGCTATTGAGAAAGGCTGCCAAAGGCAGACCTGGCTCTCAAGAGAAGACAGGTGTCATGTCTGTGACTATCATTAATTGTGAAGACTGCTATTATCAAGTCAATTCTCTATGACATTGCACCCCGCACAGCAACTTTTTTGAATTGAATTGAGAGAGAGAGAGAGAGAGAGAGAGAGAAAAAGAGAGAGAAAAAGAGAGAGAGAAAGGATGGAGAGGCAGAAATAGAGTATAAATAAAAGAAGGAACATAACACTTTGTTTGGATAGTCAGCTGCATGTCTGAAGGAAAAAATGAAGCTTGGAGAGAGGAGAACTGGGGCAAGTAGGGAGGGGAGCAGAATGTTTGAGGTGCTGGTCAGGCACTGGGGGAGATTGGAAGCCTTTATTAGGGCTTTGTGAAGGCTTTGACACAGAGCCAGGGATGGCCTGGTCAGAGGGGGGAGGGAGGAGAGGATGAGGGGCTTAAGTGTACGAGGGGGATAACGTGGCAGGAGTGAGAGAAGGACAGATCAGTAAGGGAGTGGAGGGAGGAAAGGAAGGGAGTGAGGGTGTGGTGGGGTGGGGAGGGAGGGGGGGGACTACACTACAAAGAGTTCCACCAGGACTCCAAATAAAATTCAGCTCACATTCCATCCCTTTCTACATCTATCCATCCATCTCTCCCCCTGGCTCCATCCTTTCCTTTCATCTCGATCTCATGAATACTCCTTCATTCCCCTCTTTACTTTATCTGCCCTCACTCCGTTCATATTGACTAAACTTTCAATCACCCTGTTTGGCTTATTAGAGATTCTTTATGAGAGTCCCATTGGTCCCTCCTATCCTGTATGATAGAGTTGACAGGAAGTGTTTGGGAGTTACTGGTTGGCTCTGGGTTACTTTTTGAAGAGGTGATGAAAATGGAGAATAGGAGAGACCGAAAGACTTGGTCAAATAGGGAGAGAGTTAAAGGCGCAATACGAATTCAAATATTAAAATAAATGAAACTTCCATACAGTACATGACCACAATATAAAATAATAA
The DNA here is from genome assembly GCF_965601325.2 of Salmo salar. Classification (NCBI taxonomy): domain Eukaryota; kingdom Metazoa; phylum Chordata; class Actinopteri; order Salmoniformes; family Salmonidae; genus Salmo; species Salmo salar. The sequence goes on from NC_138297.1 coordinate 46,861,670, forward strand.
GAGTTATTCATTTCCAAAAGCAGGGGAGATCCACAGGTCTGGATGGCCCTTGCTACCCATGGTGGTACTGTACATCAACGGTGACTGACATGGTCATTATGTGGACTTGGGAATGGCTGTCAGAGTAATGCAGCATAGGGGTCCCAGCAGAGGAACACAGAGGTACTTGCGGAGGGAGGTGGAACAAACACAGGAACAGAGGCTGTTTCTCAGCCTGATTGTTAATGCACAACAGTACACATACTGTACACACACATACATGGAGTGTTAATTGCGTGTGTGTGTGTGTGCGTGTGTGTGTGTGTGTGTGTGTGTGTGTGTGTGCTCGTAAGTGAGTGTGGAAATGATGAAAATCTGTAGCTTTTTCTCTTGTAAAATGTCAGGCACAATGGGAATTGAGTAGACTACCGCAAGGATGCAGACAAACATGGAAAAAGAGTGAAGAAAAGAGGGGAGGTGGAGAGACAAAGAGAGGTAGACAAAGATTGACAAAAAGAGGTTGAGACAGCAAGATAGATTGGTGATTGAAAGGTATGTAGAACGACTAAGAGGGAGAGACAGAAAGAGAGAGAGAGGTAGAGTGATAGAAAGAGAGGTAGAATGATAGAGAGATAGAGTGATAGAACGAGAGGTAGAGGTAGAGTGATATATTTCGGTCTTATTGTACAGTACAAGTCAAAAGTTTGGACGCACCTACTCATTCCAGGGTTTTTCTTTATTTTTACTAGTTTCTACATTGTAGAAATATCACATATGGAATCATGTAGAAACCAAAAAAGTGTTAAACAAATTCAAAAAATATTTTAGATTTTAGATTCTTCAAAGTAGCCACCCGTTGGAATATAAAGAAGGATTTTATCTAACAAAACAACCATGCATGTTGTAGCTGGGACCCTTTGGATTGCAAATCAGAGGAAGATTTTCAAAAAGTAAGTGAATATTTAATCGCTATTTGTGATTTTATGAAGCCTGTGCTGGTTGAAAAATATTTTGATGTGGGGCGCTGTCCTCAAACAATTGCATGGCATGTTTTCGCTGTAAAGCCTATTGTAAATCGGACAATGCATTTAGATTAACAAGAATTTAAGCCTTTAACCGATATAAGACACTTGTATGTACCTAGATGTTTATTAATATCCATAATTTCTATGATTATTTATTTGAATTGCACGCCCTCCAATTTTACCGGAAGTTGTCGACAGGTGTCCCGCTGGCGGGACGCCTAGCCCTATTAAGACTACCAAGAAACACTGTGTGACCCTGATTTAGCAGTTAAAGGTTAAGACATTGATTTTGTATATGTGCCATTCAGAGGATGAATGGGCAAGACAAAATACTTAAGTGCCTTTGAACGGGGCGCACCGGTTTGAGTGTCTCAAGAACTGCAACGCTGCTGGGTTTTCACGCTCAACAGTTTCCCGTGTGTATCAAGAATGGTCCACCACCCAAAGGACAACCAGTCAACTTGACACAACTGTGGGAAGCATTGGAGTCAACATGGGCCAGCATCCCTGTGGAACACTTTCGACACCGTGTAGAGTCCATGCCCCAACAAAATTTGAGGCTGTTCTGAGGGGCTGTTCTAAGGGGCTGTTCTGATGGGCTGTTCTGAAGGGCTGTTCTGAAGGGTGGCAACTCTATTTGGAAGTACTTCCTAATGTGCGTAGTCTCTATCTCAATACAACATTGATAAATGTGTACAAACTCTGGTGCTGCATTATGTGTTCAGGAATATAGGCCCAGACAGTTCAGGAACAACTTCATGCAGAAAAAGACACAAACACAACAGCAACACAATCACAACTCTGGCATATTTACATTGATGTGATCACTGAAAAGGTTGATTAATGTGCACTGTGCAAGTATGTCAGTCTAATAGTCTCATACTTAGTGAGAGGCATTAGGAGGAGTCCCAGCACTCCTGGTAATCAGGTCAGTCTCTCTTAATTACCCATCATCCTCCAGATCCAATTAAAACCATAGCCTTGTTAAACTCTCTCGCTCTCCCTCTCCCTCTCCCTAGCCTCACCATGCCTCATCCCTTCATCTTTCTCTACTCTCCATCTCTCTCTCTCGTCCTCCATAGCCATGGCTCCTCTCACACTCTCTATTTAATGACAGTCTACCACTCGCTCTTGCTTCCCTTCCATCCCCCTCTCACTCTCTCCTTCCCTCACTCTCTTACTGTCAATCTGTTCTAAACCATCCTTAGGTATCCTCATTTCTCCCCCTAACTCAATGTATGTTCCCTCCCTTCTCTCTTCCATGCTCCAGTCAGTCCAGGACGGTCACGTCACTGTTCTCTGTATTGTTTATGCTGTGGTCTTGTCTCAGAGAGTTTTCATTAATCATGCCTGCTCCATCCCAACACACACATAACTTAATCAACTTAACCTCTATTGGTCCCTGGTTTAAAAAAAATTGCACTTAACCAGAGTCCCTTATTGGCTATCAGAACAGAAAGACCGCAGCAAAACATGGACAACTACCATCTTCATAACACAGCACGACATTTATAAAAGGTGACACACTTATTAAAAAAAAGGTGTTATCTAGAACCTAAAAGGATACTTCGGCTGTCTCCACAGTAGAACCCTTTGAGGGACCCTTTCCACAGAGGGTTCTAGATGAAATCCAAAAGGGTTCTACCTGGGACCAAAAAGGGTTCTCCTACGGGGACAGAGGGTACAGATGACCTAAAGATGTGTTAAAGAATTGAACTCAACATGTCATCAAAAAGCCTGGAGTTGACTTTCTATCACAAAAGTCCTGTACTAGACTGAAGAACTTATAGAGAGAAGAAAAGGCTAATTGAAATTTCAGGACTGGCTTATCCTGACTGTTTGAGTTAAACGGAGGTCCTTCTCTCCAGTGGGACCCCCCCCCCCCCCCAACCATGAGCTTTGCGCTCTGTATCTTCCAATCACAGAGCAGATACAAGTCATGTGATCTGTGTGTGAACACGTGTGTTCACCAACAGATCACGTCAGTTCCTGAAACAAAAGCAGAGAAAAGGGGCGGGCAGCCTGACGGAGCCCTATTACAAGTCTGTCTATCCCACTTGCTCTCTCTCTCACAATACTGGCTGGATTCAATCCGTATCATGGAAGATCTGCGATATAGCTTGATTAAATTAAATTATAATTTAAAGGCAATGTTTCGTGTTTGCGGAGAAAGCTTTCACGGTAAACTCGGCATACAGTATGTCGGCTCAATCGGAAATTCCCTATAAATTTGAACCTAACGCTCTCTTTGTTTTTGTCTCTGTATGTCCCTCTCTCTTACTAACTCTCTTTCTCTCTCACCCTCTCTCTCTTTCTATCTCAACTACCTTATATCTCTCCCTCTCAATCTCTTCACCCTCCCAACACCAGGGCATCGGATAACAAAACCAGACAGGGGGGTTCGTCTCGAGAGCTGCTGTCCCGGGGCGGTGCTCCAATCTGGGGCAGAGAGGGAAGCAGAGTGGCCCTCTCAGTGAAGCTGTGCTTGACTACGACGATGATGTAAGGAGAGTCTGGGGTTGATGTCTGGAGGTTTGTGCATTCCTGCGTCCATTCAAAATTGCATTCCTGTGTGTGTCACACTGCTATTCAACTCTCAAGTTCAATTAGGGATTTCAAACAGTTATTGTTTCAGTTAGAGTATCCCATACACACAAAGTATAGGTCATGAGTTGATACAAAGAACATTTCATTTCACCAGTATCATGTTATGAATTCTCCATTAAATCTTAACCTACCTGAATGATCAGACATATCAGCAAAGACCAGGCATTGATTTTTATATCAGTGTTTTTAAAGACTTTTAAAAGATGAAATGTTGTGTAACAGAATACTAAATTGTGGTAGCAGGGTGGATGGGTTCATTGATGTGGGCTTATTTTGTTATATTGAGTGGATAATGTGTGTGTGTGTTTGTGTCTTAGCAGAGTGTTGTTGTTTGTGTCAGGCCATTTCTCCTCTCTTACTGGCTGACCTTTCCCTTTGTCAGTGATGTCAGAGTATAACGCTCATAGAGGACAAATCTGACCCCTGCACTCTGTTATCAACACTCTGGTCTGAGTGTCCTTCTGACCTCCTCTCAAGAGGAACACACGCACGGGCACGCACGCAAGCAAAATAGTGTTCAAACATCGGAATGGGATAGTGTTTAAACATCGTAATGTGATGAAGTTTAAACATTGTAATGGGATAGTGTTTAAACATCGTAATGTGATAGAGTTTAAACATCGGAATGGGATAGTGTTTAAACATCGTAATGTGATAGAGTTTAAACACATCTTCTTGGACTGAAAGTCGAAATGAAAGTTAGGTACCTGAAGCCTTTTTCTTCTCCTCTCCTCCTCTGCTACTCTTCCCCCTCTCCTCTGCTATGATTTTTAGTCTTCTCATATTCCTTCCATCCTTTCAAGCCTATCTAATGCCTTGGGACATTGCAAAACAGAGAGAGAGAGGTTGTGAAATGGAGGCAACGCAGAAAGAAAGAGTTCCCTAGCCCAGGCTGTAGATAGCCGCTTTCACATACTAATTTCACACATTACTTAGCCGTTCCCAAAACTACTGACAAGCACTGCCTCCTGATTATTCCCACCATGCATTATCCTTCCACAAATTACATTGCTCGGCACCACACAACTATCCCATCCATCCCCTTGTCGCTGTCAGCCCGGCCTGATTTGGAAATATTGTTTAATTATCCTCAGAGAGAAAGGGGCTGTGTCCCAAATGGCACCCTATTCCCCATATAAGGCCCACAGGGCTCTGGTCAAAAGTAGTGCACTAAATGGGAAATAGGGTGCCATTTGGAATGAAGCCAAGGTCTCTAATAGCAGCTAGGCTCGGATTGTGTTATCTCCAACCGCTCTGGAAAAAACCCATTCTTTATGCCCACAGCCAGCCATTATTGGCCCATATATCAGCTGGTGCATGTGAGAGCAGTGTAAAAACAGTCACACTAAATATATATCTATCCCCAGCCGGCACGGACATGCCGTCTGCCTGCTTCAACACCGCCTGTCTGTGTTCAGAGGAAGGCCTTGTATTGGAAACCATGGGGACTGGAGACAACAGGAGTCTGAGTATCCAGTGCTGGTGGGAACAGGACTAGTCACATCCAGGCCCATGTATCAGATCAGAACTCTCTAGTGCATTGAGTTTTCTTATTTTTATTTATTAATTGCTGATACCCAACTGCCAAACCCATAGGATTCATTACCAAACTTTTCATGATAAAAGTTACTTTTTTTATTTCAATATTTCAAAGAACACAAATTGTTATTCAGGAGTAAGAGTGTTTCTATTGGGAGGATGTGTTTGATATTCTGCTGAGCGCTGATGGTTAGAACACAGGGCCACTCTCTGGTCTGTCTGACTACTGGAACACGGGCTTTTTACACACACACACACACACACACGTACGGACAACTACACATGCACGTACTCACGCACATATGCACACGCACACACAAACAGACACATTCTCTATCTCTGCCGTCTGTCTACTGGGACTCTGAGGATGGCTCTTTAGGTTAACACACTCTCTAATTGGAGACGCATACGGACTATGAAGCACTCTGTGTCCTGCTAATGCTTGATTACATTTCATACACAAACACACACACACACTCACAAGCACACGTGCCTACTGTACTTGCATGTATCCCTGTGCAGTATGTGCTGTATGCAGGATGTATTATATTCTTGCACATGTGCACATACACAGCTCTTTCATAGAGATAGAGACAATTGATATTTGACAAGTGACTGCAGGCTGTAAACCTCCAGTGACAGACAGCGAGTGTTAAAGAGATCAGTAGATCAGGTAGAAAAAGAACAACCCCATTTCTGAACAATGAAGGACAGGTGAATGGAGATCAAAGAATCTTCCAGATATGTTGGCATGAAAGATAAAAATGCAAATAGTTAATAATCGTTCCATTAGAGTGTCGTTTATACCATAATTATGTCTCTGTGCTCTCTACAGAGGTCAAACAGAAGCAGTGAAAGCTCATTCCACGATTTAACAAACTGCTCTTGAACCTGTAGAGCAAAGGTCACAGGTCGCGATACATTCTCCTACCACCACCTGAAGGAATCACCCTTTGACGATAGCGTGAGCGGAAGGAAAAGTGTGAAAGAGAAAAAGAAAGCGAGAGAAAGAGGAGTAGGAGGTGATGGTGGATGGCGGTGTTACAACAACATAGGAATCAATACGGGCGTAGGCCAGGTTTCAATTCATTCCAAAACAACACGCATGAATTCTTTCCAATTTCCAGCTAATATTGCCTTTCTGCACGCCTGCACCCCCTCTGCCACCATCGCACTGCACAAATCCCCAGATATCTGTCAGAACCTGAGACCAAAAACAGAATAAAGGGGGAAAAATAAGAAAAGGTAGTGAGAGAGAGAGAAAACTTCCGTTTTTTTGGTCTCTGTCATCTGTAGAAGAATGGAAAGTAGCCCCTTGATATAGATGCTAACATTGAGAACTTTTCATTTCATCTTTTTTCCATTCTCTTCCAAGCCCCATAGCACTAGTCAATTGTGGTGGAGGTGGTATACAAAGAAAATGGTCATAAAACAATAATGCTGTGTGTGTTTTGTAATATAATACAGGAAAGGCGATGGTCCTTGACTGGATGATACACAGGCAAGTTAAACTGTGTGGTGCTGAGAGAGAGAGAGAGAGAGAGAGAGAGAGAGAGAGAGAGAGAGAGAGAGAGTACAATGTAGTTCCATATCAGTGGAGGCTCCTCAGAGGAGGAAGGGGAGGACCATCCTCCTCAGTGAATTTCATAAACATTTAAATTGTTAAACAGTTTTTAGATAAAACTATACTAAATATAATCACATATCACCAAAAAACTGATTAAAACACACTATTTTGCAAATAAAGTCTACAGTAGCCTCAACAGCACTCTGTAGGGTAGCACCATTGGGTAGCTGGAGGACGGCTAGCTTCCGTCCTGCTCTTGGTACATTGACTTCACTACAAAACCTAGGAGGCTCATGGTTCTCACTCCCTTCTATAGACTTACACAGCAATTATGACAACTTCCGGAGGACGTCCTCCAGCCTATCAGAGCTCTTCCAGCATGAACTGACATGTTGTCCACCCAATCAAAGGATCAGAGAATTAATCTAGTACTGAAAGCATAAGCTAGCTAGCATTGAGTGTATAACATGTGGTGAGTAGTTAACTCAAAGAGAGAGAAAGACAATCGTTGAACAGTTTAGAACACATTTATTTCTTCCAAAAAGAAGGAGAAGCAAGAGAGAAATATATGCAGAGAGAGATTTCGTATTTTTTTCACTTACCTAACAGAGGGATGCTATGTTAGCTAGCTGGCTTTGACTTTCCAACACAACACTGGAACTCTTTCAAGTCAAGGTAAGCTTTTGGTATTACTAATTTATTGCCACAGGGTGTCGGTGTAACTGCTTACTGACTGTACACTAACGTTACTGCATGATTGTGGCGGGTTTACTAACGCGTTAGTTATATTACCTATGATGACTATGATGTCACTTTAGCTAATATGGTGACAATGATGTAGACTGTTTGTAGAGGTTTGGCTTGGAAAGGTTTTTTTCGCCTGGTCACGTACAGCTGATTTGTTGTGCATTGGAGTCCACACGCAAAGGGAAGAGAAGGAATACAACGTGGCTGTCATGAGAGTGAACTCTGTTTACGCGTGATCAGGAGTGTATTCATTCTGCCGATTCGGTTTAAAAACGTTTCTTAAAAACAAAAGCAAACGGAACAAAACGGGGATAAACATACTTGAAATTGTCTAATAGAAACTCTCATTTGCAACTGTTGCACTAATGATTCCACCCTGTATCAGCTAGCTGCAGGCAAGAGTGTGCAAGGCGGTATTGAATATCACTGTCTGTCACTTCAAATTTGTCTCTTGACCTGTGTGCACCTACAGGCTAGGTTGTAGTAAGCTCATGATGGGTACAGGGAAAATGTGAGTATCATGTAATAGCCTAAACCTATTGAACTGGGTGAATGAAATATGAATGAGAGTCATCCAATATGTTGTAATAGAAATAAGGCCATGCTCATGAAAAAAAAATTGTCCTCCCTCATCTTAAACAGCACTGACCGACACTGTTCTATAGTATATATATATGTACGTTGTGCCCACCTAAATAGGTTCTTGTATATGTATCTAGGGCTTCCGAGTGGGTCAGTGGTTTAAGGCACAGCATCTCAGTGCAAGAGGCGCCACTACAGTCCCTGGTACAAATCCAGGGAGTCCCATAGGGTGGTGCACAATTGGCCCAGTGTCATCTGGGTTTGGCCAGGGTAGGCTGTCCTCTGCACATTCCACTGGCTTCCAGTCGAAGCTTGCATCCACTACAAGACCATGGTACTTGCCTACGGAGCAGCAAGAAGAACTACCCCTCCCTACCTTCAGGCTATGCTCAAACCCTACACCCCAACCCAAGCACTCTGTTCTGTCACCTCTTGGCCCTCAGTCCAGTCCAAGCTCTTCTTTTTCCTGGCACCCCAGTGGTGAAACCAGCTAAAGCTAGGATAGCATGCCCTTCTTCTGAAAACCTCTGAAACCCTACCTCTTCAAAGAGTATCTTAAAGAATCCCACAGCACCCCCCATCACACCCCCTCCTCACTCCTATTATTGATGAGCTATAACCTTTGAGAAAACAATACTCATTGTGGCCAAATTCTAACTTCCCAACACATCTCTCATTGACATTGACTATCTTGACTAGGACAGTAATCAGTAATGCTAGTGAACTGGGCTAATCAGTCCAGGGTTAAAGTCCAGGGTTAAATCAGTCCAGGGTTAAATCAGTCCAGGGTTAAATCTTGATCAACCAGAGACAGACAATCGTCATCGCTGACTGGAGACAATTACTTCTCCCAGTAATAGACTCAATAGGCTCTCATTATTTTTAATCGTCAATTGTTACCTGGTCTATAAAGCTCTAATTGGAGAAAGAGGGAGAGAGCGCGAGAGACAGAGAGAGAAGACTGAGAGGTGTGCATCATATCTTGTCTGTGTCCAAACACACTAAGATAGTCGTGAAGAGGGCACGACAAAGCCTATTCCCCCTCAGGAGACTGAACAAATTCAATTTGGAGTGCCAGAGTGAGCTCAGAGTGCGCTCAGGGCTTTCATATATTCAGAGCGTTGTCAGATTGTCCATTTGTAAATTCAGAGATTTTCGCTCTTGGAGCATTCAGAGCGCACAATGGACGCTCTGGCCGATGAGTAGGGTTGATCCGAGCGTTCTGACCTCACAGTGTCAGTCAAGCACCCAAGCTAACAGTGCTAACGTTGGCTAGCTAATTCCAGACACAAATGAGAGAACACCTCACTCTGACCATTTTTCTCACCCTAGCATAGCTGGTTAGTCTGTTATTACATGTTTTCATGTTATCCAGAGCGTTAGTGATTAACTGTGCTGCTGGCAACAATTTAATTATGCTTTTTTTGCTGATGTTTAAAGGCCATATTCAACGGGTGTTGAGCGTTCGTAAATTCTTCAGTTATTCTGCTCTGTGGCACACTCAGACGAGAGTGCTCTGAAATCGGAGTAGATAGCCAGAGGGAATTTACGAATGCACCCAACATATAGGCAATATCCAATTTATCATGGCATGTTACTTGGTTATAAGATGACATGCTACTGATGTGTCAACCTGCATCCAGTAATATGTCTTTGTACCCGTCTGTCCTCAATGTATCTCTCATCACTCAAAAGAAAGCCTATGTCTCTGCTCATGTTGGCATAAACTGTAGTCTTAGCGTAGTAGAGAAAGCGGAGGCCATAAGCTAAGGAGGTTTATCTGAAATCATGACACAGCATTTATATTAGACCCAAAATTGCTGCCTCTTTAAAGCCAGACTCCCCTCTCTCTGTGAGAAGCTCTCGAGAGCAGGCGACAGTGCTTGACAAACAAACAAAAAACATCTGAGAGGAACAATACCCTGTTGGAGAGGGGGAGCAGAGAGGGGGATTAGACAAACGACTTGAGTTTAGTGAGGTGGAACACCCCCTGCGTTTCTCCGTTCTCTGCATTCTAATTCTCTCCAAATATAAAATAGAGCAGAGAAAGCAGGCCCTAAACCCAGGCAGATGACAATGATAGAACACTGTATTAAAGTCTCTCTCTCTCTCTCTCTCTCTCTCTCTTTCTCTCTCTCTCTCTCTCTCTCTCTCTCTCTCTCTCATTACATTGCAAAAAAGCAATCAGAAATAATTCTGACAGGGATAGCAATTGCAATTCCAAATGTCATTGTAGGTCACTTGTAGACCCTCGTTCTTACATTAGCCTACCTTTAGTCTTGATTCATTGATCGTATTATTTTTCATTCACGAACAAACGGTAATGTCTATGCATCCCTCACTTCTCTTTCAGAGAACACTCTCTCCTCTATCATCATACGACCCTCGTCACATGACTCAGGTATATTAACCCTCCTCTCTCACTTCAATCCCATTTCTCCCTGGACCTAACGATGTCTTCTAAGACGCTGCAGTTCATTAGGCTAATTAAGTAAGACGCTGAAGGAGTGCCGTTCAACTAAAGCACCACAGTATAGTCATGAACCCCTCTCTCTTTTATTCTCTCCTTCTTTATCACTCCATCCATCAAGTAAATCAAGGCTTTACTTCATTCTCAATACCTGGCAATCCTCTCTGGGACCCTCCATTCTCTCTTCCCCAGAAAATGCATTTTTTTTCACTTTCTATTTTCTGTCTCTCCCTTTCTCCCTTCTTGCCTCTTCTCCCCTTTTCCCTCCCTCCTTCTCTCTCCCTCTCTCCCCCTGTCTCTGGTGCCAGGTTGGCTCACCTGGTTTCTCATTGAGAGATTGTCTTAATATGAATTACTATCACGATTATCGGCTTACAGGCACCTGTGCCTGTGTCTCTATCATTAATGCAATACGAGAGGGTAGAGAGATAGAGTGAGGAAGAGAGTGAACGAGTCTGTCAGAGAGACAGGAGACACACAGAGAGCGAGAGTGAGAGCAAAATAAAAAGTATATACTGTATAGAGAGAGTGAACAGAGGATGGGAATAGAGGATAACACAGAAAGAGAGGTGGGGTAAGGAGGAGAGGAAGAGAGGAGAACAATGGAAATCAAGTGGTTTTAAGACAGAGCGCTTGATCTCATTGTTGCCGTGACACCTCCTGCTGCGACCAGTTAGAAAACACGGTTCAGTCAGGCTGCCATGCCCGCCTATCTCTCCTGCCTCCCACCTCTCTCCCCCGCCTCCCACCTCTCTCCCCTGCCTCCCGCCCCGCTCCCACGCCTCCCACCTCTCTCCCCTGCCTCCCGCCCCTCTCCCACACCTCCCACCTCTCTCCCCCGCCTCTCTCCCCCGCCTCCCGCCTCTCTCCCCCGCCCCCCGCCTCCCGCCTCTCTCCCCCTCCTCCCGCCTCTCTCTCCCGCCTCTCTCCCCCGCCTCCCATCTCCAGACATCCCCTGGGTGCCTCACATCTCCCTCTATTCCCACTCTTCACTCAATGAGAACTCATCTGCACCGATTTCAATGTCAAATTTTTCTCAAGGTGTTCAAAAAAGAGATAGGAGAAGAAATCCATGATACATTTGAATGGTTAAAATAGGTCTTACGGGATGGTGTGTGTGTGTGTTGGGAGAGGTCCACACTACAGTATGATACAATAGAGGGGGAATGAAGCCCCTAATGGCTCTCGTATTAATCCACCAGTCCTTGTTTGTCGACTCTCAACCTTTACAGATCGCCTTCATTTTTCTCCAGTATTATCATTACGTATCTCCTCTTCTCACTGGGGAAACCGACAGATCTACAGCACCGACCAGAGATCAGGACTGCTGCCACGACCTTCACGAGGTTCATTTGTTTTACGATTCTACCCACGCTCACCCATCAATCACCCACGCGCACGTTAGAGCGCACGCTGAAGACTAAAACGAAGAGACGAGAGTACAGAGGAGAGAGCCCACATGTTCTGAATTACACGCTACCCCCTCTCCTCCGTTCCTCCCTCCGTCCCCCCTCTGTCGCCACGTCCGCCCGCCCCTCGTTTATCTTAATGCAAGAGAGTGATGAGATCTCTTCTCTTTCATTTGGAATTTGCCTCATCAGAGATAAATCGACACCGTCAGCCTATCATAATAATGCAGATCAATGACACTCTATCAGGTCTCTGTCAGGGAGAGGGGGAGTGAATGAGGAGAGAGGAAGAGACAGTGAGAGAGAGAGATCTTTCATCCGGTACTGAGTAGAAGTGCCTGTGTGATGTTGACTAACTGTCTGTCAATCTCCAAAGGTGTCTGGAAGCAGTCTAACACAATCAGAGAGCCAGACACAGAGAATTGTCTCATTATAAGACAGAGGGGGAGCGAGAAGAGAGATGGAGGAATAGAGAGAGAGAGGCAAAGACAGATAGATGGAGGGAGAGAGAGTGAGGCAAAGACAGATAGATGGAGGGAGAGAGAAAAAGAGAGAGAGTGGGGGCGGAGAGAGAGAGAGAGAGAGAGAGAGAGAGAGAGAGAGAGAGAGAGAGAGAGAGAGAGAGAGAGCATAGGTAACATAAATTGAACATGAGAAAGTATAGGAAAAAGAGCAATATAAAAAAGAAAGAAATGAAGAGGCAGAAGACTTACAGCAATAGAGAAACAGAGAAAGAGAATGAGAGAGAGGGAGTGGGAGTGGTAACGACAGACAGAGAAAGAGAATGAGAGAGAGGGAGAGGTAACGACAGGCAGAGAAAGAGAATGAGAGAGAGGGAATGGTAACGACCGACAGAGAAAGATGAAGATGAAGAGGAGGAAGATGAAAGATTCCTTTGAGATTCACTAGTTGGCTCTGTCTTAATTAATGTAGATTGTCTGGATATTTCTCCTGTGTTCAGACTGTGTTCAGTTTGAATTGAGGCTGTCACAGATGCACAGCAGTGAGCAGGGCAGGCAGGCAGGCAGAGAACACACACCTCTATCCTGGCTGTGGTGTGGCCACTGACAGAGTCATCCAGGCACAGTGGAAGGGGGACAGTGGCGAGGAAATGGGTCTGGCACAGTTTGATGTTAATGATTGATACATTTTAGGATCCTCTCCACGCAAAGCAGAAAAGCCATTACACAGCTCTGATTGAAAACCACAGATGGGTGACCAGACCAGTACGCAAGATGTACCAGGGGAGGGGACAGAGAAGGAAGGGAGTGGGGATGAGGGGTTGGGGAAGAAAGAGTGGGGGCAGCTATAGCAGGAGAGAGGGGAGAGGAAGACGGTTGAGCGAGGTGGAAGTAACAGAGGAAATTAAGGGGGAGTAAGGCAGGAGGAGAGGAGCGTTAGAAGTAAAGAGATGAGAATGAAGCGTGTGAGGAGGAAAGAGCGAGGAGGAGAGAGGTGCACCGAGAAGCACCAGTGGGAATGAAGGGGGCAAAGGAAGAGAGGAACCATCAAGATGAGTTTTAAGTTGTATTGTAATGAGAAAGGGATGCGGTATATATGAACCACAATATAATCTCAGAAAAAAAGAAGCATCCCTTTTTCAGAACCCTGTCTTTCAAAGATAATTTGTAAAAATCCAAATAACTTCACAGATCTTCATTGTAAAGGGTTTTAACACTGTTTCCCATGCTTGTTCAATGAACCATAAACAATTGATGCACATGTGGAACGGTCGTTAAGACACTAACAGCTTACAGACGGTTGGCAATTAAGGTCACAGTTATGAAAACTTAGGACACTAAAGAGACCTTTCTACTGACTCTGAGAAACACCAAAAGAAAGAAGCCCAGAGTCCCTGCTCATCTGCGTGAATGTTCCTTTGGCATGCTACAAGGAGGCATGAGGACTGCAGATGTGGCCAGAGCAATAAATTGCAATGTCCGTACTGTGAGACGCCTAAGACAGCGCTACAGGGAGACAGGACGGACAGCTGATCGTCCTTGCAGTGGCAGACCACGTGTAACAACACCTGCACAGGATCCGTACATCCGAACATCACACCTGCGGGACAGGTACAGGATGGCAACAACAATTGCCCGAGTTACACCAGGAACACACAATCCCTCCATCAGTGCTCAATAGGATGAGAGAGGCTGGACTGAGGGCTTGTAGGCCTCTTGTAAGGCAGGTCCTCACCAGACATCACCGGCAACAACGTCGCCTATGGGCACAAACCCACCATCACTGGACCAACAGTCGCGGTTTTGTCTCACTAGGGGTGATGGTGGGATTCGCGTTTATCTTCGAAGGAATGAGTGTTACACCGAGGCCTGTACTCTGGAGCGGGATCGATTTGGAGGTGGTGGGTCCATCATGGTCTGGGGCGGTGTGTCACAGCATCATCGGACTGAGCTTGTTGTCATTGCAGGCAATCGCAACGCTGTGCGTTACAGGGAAGACATCCTCCTCCCTCATGTGGTACCCTTCCTGCAGGCTCATCCTGACATGACCCTCCAGCATGACAATGCCACCAGCCACACTGCTCGTTCTGTGTGTGATTTCCTGCAAGACAGGAATATCAGTGTTCTGCCATCGCCAGCGAAGAGCCCGGATCTCAATCCCATTCAGCATGTCTGGGACCTGTTGGATCCGAGGGTGAGGGCTAGGGCCATTCCCCCCAGAAATGTCTGGGAACTTGCAGGTGCCTTGGTGGAAGAGTGGGGTAACATCTAACTTTTTATAATTTACTAATCATTAGTAAAGCGTTTTTGCAGTCCTTAATCTAGTGAGTGCTATTTATACTTGTTTTGCGTGACCAGTGTAATTTTTTACAAAAAGATGAGCATATAGATATTCCTGCTGTACCTGGTAAAATAACAAGCACACAACACAGGATGTTTAAGGAAATATACATGTGTGAATAACTAGCTTAGTAAAATTGACAAATCTGGGAGTAATGATTAATAAATTATGAGCAAATGGTGCCTTATAAATGGTTTATTATGGACCCTGAAAATAATGTGTCAAGCGTAGTGGACGTAACGAGAAAATAGGGAGAGAAAGAGAGGCACACTGAAACATATACTGACAGTTTATTTATATTTTGGCGCTATATTATATATGTTATAGTAATTAACCCTTAGGATAGTGTGTGTATGGGGGGGTGACAGCCAGGATATTTGCAATACAAGTAGTCAGGCTTTCATAAGATATTATGAGCCAATGGTCATCTATTAGGCATTTATTCAGTAATATTTATTCTTTATCTAATAAATACGTTTATTCATTTATCCAAACAGTGTGGCCCCTGGTCTTCTGGTGCCAGTGCTGAGGTAAAGGATGCTAGGCTTAGCAGAGACAGCTTAGAGGTGAGCGCAGTGAGGTAGGAAGGAAACAGAGAGAGACAGATGGACTGCCAGTTTCTTAATATGTTGACTCTACTGTAATATCAATTAACACTTAGGAGTGACAGACAGACATACAGACAGACATATGCAGAAATTGACAGACATACAGACAGACATATGCAGAAATTGACAGACATACAGACAGACATATGCAGAAATTGACAGACAGACAGACAGACAGACAGACAGACAGACAGACAGACAGACAGACAGACAGACAGACAGACAGACAGACAGACAGACAGACAGACAGACAGACAGACAGACAGACAGACAGACAGACAGACAGACAGACAGACAGACAGACAGACAGACAGACAGACAGACAGACAGACAGACGGACAGACAGTGAGTGAGTTGCCAGCCCTGAATTTTTGTCCCAGTCCGCCCCTGTACAGACACAGTCTCACAGGCTTCCTCCCTTCAAACACACATGAGGGGTGGGTTGAGACTGAGAGCGATGACACACACACACAAACATGCACACACACACAGACAGATAACTGGATAAATGGGTTCACACATGGGACTGTGTGTGTTCAGCGAGCTCATATTTTTCTTGGGGTAATTTGCCAGAGTGAGGCATTATCTGCTGCTCTACATGAGAACAAATGGATAGAGGCAGAGAAAATAGAAAAAGAATAACAAAAAGACAGTGGGAAGGGAAAGTCCACGGTGGGCCCAGTCTGACAGAGTAGCAGAGTAATCATCTTCACTTTTATGGAGGAAAAGAAAACACACACACACACAGTGTGAGCGGGTGCATGTGAGTGTGTGTGTGAGTGTGTGTGTATGTGTCTGGGGGTATTAGTATTCCACTGTGGACCTGTGTTTCATTAGAACCAATGAAAAACAGTGAGGGTTGAATCAATAGTCCTCAACCCTGCTCAGGCAAGGGAAGGCCTGGAACACCAGCTCCCCAAGAAATAATTATTCCAAATGTCAAACTCTTGCAAAATGAGGAGTTATATCACTGCACCACGGCGGAATATACAGTTATTGTATTTTTGGGAGAAACTAAAATAGTTTTTTTTTCAAACCCTTGATTGGTGAGAGAGATAAACGTTGACTGTTTAAATGTGAGATTTAAACAAATCATTATGTTTTAGTGGGTTTAAACCACTGTTGATTTACCCACCTGTGGTTTCCATGGGTGAATGGACAGCAAAGTAATCATACACTCTGCTCAGAATGTGTCTTCATGGCCCCTCTTTAGTGTGCAGACGTTTGTGTATGCACTAGTCCACAGGTATGTGTGTGGACTGCTTTCCTCCAATGCTTTTACTCCAAACACTCTGCCATGCGTGCTCCTGCTTGTGTACATACCTGTAGTGTACTGTGTCCATTGTGATGTTATGTGTGCCATATGATCTCCGTCCAAGGTGTAATACAGTGCTGTTACCCTGAGAGGAGAGTGTGAGCTCGTAAATGAACAACAAGGAGAGTCTGGCCCGGGGCCACCACAGGAAGCCACACACACACACATGAATAAACCCTGACAACAGCCAGGGGATTAAACACACTTTACATCTCACTAAATTACACTCCCTGGTTCCACCATCTACAACATTAGACAACAGTGGTTACAGTCTGTATAGTGTGGCTCTATGTTCCTATTCTCGCAGTTCATATTCACTAAATTGCAGTCCTAGTTTCCACCAGCTCAGCCCTCAGACAGTGGGGATGACACTCTATACTGACTAGATCTGTGTTCCCAATTGTTCAGAGTTTATATTCTGTATGGCTCTGTTCTATAGTGTGTGAGTCATGTCCTTGGTTTAATGTATAGTATTATGGTAGGTGTTGCCGTGTTCTCTGACCCATGGTGAGTGTTTACTGTAGTGTTCCACAAGTCTACAGTATCCCGTGTGTCCTCTGTTGCACTACATTGCTTCATGGTTCATGCCAGTGTTCCATAGTCTGTATTCTCTGTCTCTGTAAGGGCTCTGTTTGATTGGATGTGGGGAGGGAATCCGAGTTCACAGGATGGATGGATGGATGGAACTGAGTCGAAGAGAAGGAAGGAGGAGTCCCGTGTCTCCATAGGGACAACTGTCATTCCATGACTTCCATGACTCAGCCTCATATCCACTTATGATCTCGGTCACTCCTATGTTATTAATGCATGGAATGGAATCTGCTTGTGGTGATGGCAGCAGAATTCATTGAGGCTTTCAAAACTAGGTTAGACATAATATTGGTTCCAGATTAGATTACATGGAGTTCATTCAAACATACTTCTGCTCCGGTGAGCCAGAATAACAATATGTGTCTACAGTATGTGTCTTGAACAAACCATTTTTCTGGTCTTAACTAAAAAGCATCAAGAAGTTTTGGGGAGATGGAGTATTGTACACATTGACTCACTTCAGGCACAGTTTGGGCACAGTGCTATTCACTGTGACTTATCTCTGTCCCAGTCTCCTTACCTGGGGAGCAGAACGCGGGTGACTGATTTCACTCAGCTCCAAGGTGTGTTTTCTAATTATCTTTCCCTTCTCTTTTTTTCTCTCCTTCCTTTATTCTCCCCGGTCCCCTCTTCACTCAGTCACAAACCAGGATACAATAACAGAGTGAAGTGGGGGCCGCCAACGCGAGAGGAGATGGGGGGAGGAAGGGGGGACAAAAAATTAATTAAAGTTCTCGTGGCTCTCAGGACACAAACACGCACACACTCGCACACACGCACACACGCACACACACATGCCTCGGTCTGCGGGACTTTGATCGATGGGCAGCCTGGTTTTTGTTAATCTGAAGTGACAACCGACGGCGCTGTGGGCTGCCGTACGAGTGTGTACTGGTTCACCCTGGGTAGGAACACAATGCAGCACTTCTTGGTTCATGTTTCATGCCACCATACATTTGTTCACATGCTCAGTCAACATGGCAGCTGAGACGGGAGCGTTGTACCATGCTGTACCACAGTCACCCCTGCTTGAGATAATTATATTGATTTAACAAGTAGGCTTTATGCACAAACCTCCAATGTCTCCAATGTCGAGTGTTGGACCAGTAACTGAAAGGTCGCTGGGTTAAATCCCTGAGCTGGCAAGGTGGGCAAATCTGCCGTTCTACCCTCGATCAAGGCAGTTAACGCCCAACAGCAACTTCTCCCTGGGCGTTGATGATGTGGATGTCAATTAAGATAGACCCCCGCACCTTTCTGATTCAGAGGGGTCAAAAGGGGGGAAGACTCATTTCAGTTGAATCCCCTTTCCCTGTCTAAGGGGCTTGAACGTAAATATAGGAACGCTAGTGTAGACAAGAGCTTGTACAAGATATGTACATACAAACGTCTCCTATACACAAACACCTATGCAAAGCTTAGACACACAAGTGCAAATACACATAAGGACACACTCAGTCACAAGGTGAGTGAACGTCTTATCAGAGAGCAGTTATGGAAATGAGAACGCTGCTCTGTGAGAAATAAAGTCAATTTATTATAGCACACAAACACACACACACACACACACGCCAGAATCAACAACAGGGCAGGACACAGACTGCCGATGAATAGATACAGAGAGAGTCAAAGTGTCTGACATTGGTCTGTGGCTTAAAACAGAGGTAGAAGAGGAGGAGGAGGATAAGGTACGTGAGTGGGGTGTAAATCTATACGATATCGAGTAGCTGTGGACACTTGATGCTGAATGATTGCCCTTTACTTAGTTTGATAATATGCAGTGAAAGAAAAAGTACTTTAAACAGTACGTAGAAAATAGTTACAGAAGGAGTGTTTGAACTGTGAGCTCTCTCGAACCAAATGATATAAAACTATATCAAAACAAGAGAGACATCAAACTCAAGTCTGACGTAACTGAGAGTTAATCATTTAAACAAATACGCATAGTCCCTCCGAGGAGAGCGTCAGCTACAGCAGAGCATCACTCCTCATGATTCATCTCACACCTACAGGGGTGATGGAGTCATTCCTCATTCTAATGCCCACAGGGTTCCTTCATCATAGAAAAAAAATTGTCGGGATTGACTATCACGTTGTCACAGGGAAATCAATCCTCTGGTGATTGGAGCCTGGCCTCACCCACAAAGGCATCATGGGTAATGGTTATTTTTTTCTGTTCTTTATGCCAAATAGTCCTTTAATGGAGGCATTTGATCCCAGACACACACAACCACACACACACACACACACACCACAATATCATGGTACCCCAGCTTTAATATTGGCTGCCCAGAGACCATCAATAATAAAGCTTTGATTTCTTACAATTTCAAAATGGGAAATTTTAGTTTTTTCTGTTCTTTATGCCAAATAGTCCTTGGATGGAGGCATTTGATCCCAGACACACACAACCACACACAAAAAAACACTCTCCCCTTTCTCTACATCCCCCTGTTATCATGGTATATCTCTGTATTGATGCAAATGTGGTTGAGTCTGTTGAATAGAACAGTGAAATTATATTGCCATTCATGACCGAACATTGGGCTGCTGGTTGAAGAGATGGACGGTCAAGTCAAGTGCCCTACCAACTGATCCCAGGTCTGTCTCATAAAATCTTTATATCAGTATTTAGTCCAGGGTCTACTGTAAACACACAGTGATATTCTGGTTTTGTGAGGCTGCCTCTTGCTTTGACATTTGCACCTATCATGCATACAATCTGCTGATGGCTGTAGCAGAGCAGAGGCTATGCTGCACCCCTACAGGCTAAAGAAGAGAGAGAGAAACTGAGGGATAGAGAGAGGGATAGAGAGAGAGAGAGGGGGGTAGAGAGAGAGAGAGAGAGAGAGAGAGGGTGTAGAGAGAGAGAGAGAGAGAGGGGGTGTTAGAGAGAGAGGGGGGGTAGAGAGAGAGAGAGAGAGGGGGGGTAGAGAGAGAGAGGGGGTAGAGAGAGAGGGAGGGGGGGTAGAGAGAGAGAGAGAGAGAGAAAGGGATACAGAAAGGGATGTCTCTCTCTCTTGTTTGAAAAGAAAGCTTTTACCTTGGCCCATTAACTCTCCACACGGTCAAGTCAATAAAAGACACCTAACCACTAAATCACAAACACTTACAAACTGACAGTCACACACCCATGGACTAACACACACTACTTTGTTGAGCTCCATCGAGTCATTAGCACCTGTTAAGGAACATGCTCGTCAGACAGTCTTTCTCCTCTCCAACCCTCTCCTCTCCACCCCTCTCACTCTCCTGTCCTCATCCTCACCTCTCCTCTCCTCTCCACCCCTCTCTGTTAGCTTGGTTGGTAGTATGACTGGTGCAGTAAGTTGGGGTTCAGTGGCTAGAGAGCAGTGCAGAGTCAGAGTCAGTCTCAGACAGATGCTAGATCAGTATTTGGGTTCAGTGGTTGGAGAGCATTGCGGAGTCGGAGTCAGTCTCAGACAGATGCTAGATCAGTATTTGGGTTCAGTGGCTAGAGAGCAGTGCAGAGTCGGAGTCAGTCTCAGACAGATGCTAGATCAGTATTTGGGTTCAGTGGTTTGAGAGCAGTGCAGAGTCGGAGTCAGTCTCAGACAGATGCTAGATCA